>NC_064615.1:1135459094-1135716594 GCF_023898315.1 Schistocerca nitens | reverse complement strand
CATCCCAACCCAGTTGTTGTATAGTATTTCTTGCAAGTGTAGCAGAATGCCGGTTGCTGTTATTGTGGAATATCATCACTTCACACAGTCTTCCTGGTTGTTGTTCTGGGATTTCATCTGGAAGATATCTGTTGATGACAATAAATGCCAACAGGATAGTTACACCTCATGCGAGCTACTCTTTCTACACCACATATCCACTGTTCCACCAGATGTCCGACACTCTTATATGGATGCATCCAAGTCTTCCTTTTGGGATGAAAATACACTTTGAACATGGCTCTACAAGATCTTTGCTTCAAAACCACATGATTTTTACAGTTATGGATTTAGAAAGTTACCCCAACATTGGCAGACTTCAGTGATCAGTGAAGCAGATTATATTATTTATGACGACTTTAGTCTCCATTATTACAGCCTTATGCACCAGCCTAAGATGTTCTGTTGGTCATAAAAGGGTTAATGTAGAAATAAACAATCAAAGGCTAAGTCTGGAATAACATTTGCCACAGTCTGTCCCTCTGTCAGTCACATAAATTTTTTTAAACCTGCAGGCCAACTGTATGAGGAGTTATGGTGGACTGATTGATTGAGAATGTCAGTGAGGGGATGGGTTGGAACAGGGTGTAATGTAAGAGGCACAGGGGCAGATACAGGGATATGGATGGGGTTATTGCATGGGATAGGGCAGCATAGGGGTAACGAGTACTAAGGGAAGGAGGATTGTGGAACTTAAGGATGAGTTAAGGGGAACTCCCATATGTTTAAATTAGGGAAGTTGATATGGAAGTGGACAGGGTGACAGAATTGGAGATGGGTCTCGAGAATGTAGTACACAGGTTGTGAAGCTATGACCAAGTCAGGCATCTTGTACTCAGTAGCATGTTGTCATTGCGTAGTCAATTACCCTCTTGGCAGGTGAGGGATAACCATGGCACCCAGGCTACTTCACACGTAAGTCAGGTGGCGAAATACAGCTTTGGGAAACAAGAGGGATTACAGGGGCAATATTCTTCATTTCAAGACATGATGATGAGTTTTCAAATCACTGACCATAAATGTGGTTAACTTGATCCAGTCCCCGATAACATAGGCAATTTTTCTCTTTAAGAAGCTCAACTATGCTGAATGATGGTTGTATGTGTAAATATATTTATTTCAAGATGATGATTTTAATATGAGCCACGACTACAGAATAAGGGAACTGTGATCTAAACATTACTACTTATCGTAGTGTGCCAATTTGTAATGCTAGCTCAGCTTTAAAATGACTTATTTTTAAATATCAATTTGGTAGTTAAAAATTTGTCTTCTTACTCTTTCGTCATGTTTCCCTCACACTCTACCACAGTATACATTTTAAACATAACTGCACAATTGTGACCAATCTTTTGTAGTTACAAAGGCACTGCCAATTTTCAGTATGAATTATGTACCATGTAATTAACATCCAGTGCCAAGTTCAAGTATAAGTAAAAAATTTTGAACAACTGTTTCACTAAAATAGTTTAGCAAGAAAAATATGGAAAGAATAACAAATAATAAAATATTAAAGTGATAACTTTAACATGTAATTAAGCTACTGAAGAAAGCAAAAATCTCACCTGCCAGTACCTCCTCTGTGTGTACCTCTTCCTGCTCCTGCAATAAAATAAAAAAAGCTGAATAACTTTACATGAACTGAATTTAAGCATAAGTCAAACACCTTCAAATGTGTCAGTGGTATGTTATCCCACTGCACATGCTGATCTCAGTGTTAGTAAGTTGGTAAATTATATAATGACAGATTACGAATCAGGTGCAGTGACAAGGAGATACATGTGAAATTTTATTTTAGTGCAATTGACGAAAACTGCATAATAATACAAATGAAGAATCACAAAATATTTCTATTTCAATTGAGCCTAACTGTCTGAATTCACTAGAGTTGCCAGCTGCCACTTACAGCCACTGTCACAGAGCAGGACAAAGAAGCCCACAAAACACAAGTCAACATGGTGGGAATGTAGACTACAGCTGCTAGATGCATGAAGGCTGGTGCAAGGATAATGCCAGTGACTGAAATGGAAGTACAGCATAGTTTGCTGGAAAGAACACCCCTCAAATATGACCTAGTGGAGTAGTCTGAAGGATCATGGAAGGGGAAATGAATAACAGACCATTATAAAATTACAGATCATAGAGAAAGTGATAGGGTTTATTATGCCTATATCTGCTGCTACCGGGGCAGAAATTTGAAATTGATTCTTGGTCCCAGAGAGCCATCTGAGGTTGGCCCACACAACAGAAGAGGGAGTGGAACAGTTAGGAGAACTAGTAAATGGACATTTGAAAATTGGTGTCAGATGCAGCTGCATCATGTCCGCACTTGCTTAGAGACCTGAGGGAGCCACTTTGGACAGGTTATCTATCGGTTGTCTTGCCTCAGCATGTTGAGTGCTGTAATGTACTGTACAGGATTTCCAGCCTTGAGTCTGTATGATCCTATTAGCTCGTTATTCTCTAAGGGGTAGTTTGCTGCAGTTTCTTCCCTCCTCCTCCTCCTCCTCCTCCTCCTCCTCCTCCTCCTCCTTCTTCTTCACTTAATGAGTCAGGGATTCTTGCCCACTCTGGTTTTACAGTTGTCTCCACAATCTCCTGGGCTGTCCTCCATCTCTTCTGCTGCTCAGCGTGTACTCCTACATTACCTGTGTAAATGTCTGGTTTTGTATCTTTTTAAATGTTTTATTATGTATTGTCGTATATTTAGTCTTTCCTAATATCTTCATTTCGGATTGTATCCACCCTCACACCACCATTAATACTCCTTTAGGATCTCATTCCTGCCGCCTGTATTTTTCTCAGTTGGTTTTGAGTTGACACCCACATTTTATAAAGCAGTGTGGCTATAGCCATTACTTTCTAATTTCATTTTCATTTCTTTCGCAGTTTTATTTTTAATCATTCTTTGAATGGTCCCACATACAGCTTGAAATTGGCTAAATTTCTGATCAATGTCATTTTCATTTTATAAACTTCTGCAACAGCCAAGATATTTGAAATTTGATAGTTGATCTAAAATGTTGTTTTCTGGTACAAATTTTGATCTGGCTGGATCCTTTGCTCAAAAATACATAATTTTCATTTTATTAACTACAGTTTTACAATTATATGATTTCTGTAGGTTACTTACAACATTAATGGGTATGTGTGTCTCATTCACCTTAATCATTATTTGATCATCTTCAAAAGGAAAAGTATTTAACTCAACACTATCTGACAGCCCTATTTCAGGTTCTACTAGCAATTTCAGTTTCTTCAAACTGTCATCAATACAGGTATTAAAAAGACAATCCGCTCACTTCTTTTAATTCCTGTAACTATGGTAAAGGCAGTAGTTCTATGGCGACTCATTTCTATCAAAATTAGGTGCATATAGGGTAGTCCCTATTTTCTAGCATTTGCCATAATTTCATTCGATTACACTAACAAACGCCTCCTGAAAAATCTATGAAAGTGAAATTTGCTTCCAAATCACTTTCTCTTGTTTGTACCATTATTTGCCTAATGGTGAAGACATTACTGATGCATGATCCCCCTTTCATACGGCCCACTTTACTCTTCTCGTAACAGACAATTTGCAATAGTTTCTCTGCAATTAGCAAATTCACACATTATAACATCTGAAGTAGTCCTATGTAGGTCAAATATACACAGTTGTCAGAAGCAGTGTGAAAAGATTGTAATTGGGTTGAAGGGTAAGCTGTGCTGAGAAACAGTTTGAAGAAAAAGATAAGATACGTTGGGCCATTCCCAAGTTACTTAGCATTGACGTTAGCTTATCGGGCCGTTGCATGCACAAATTCAAGCGGTCCGCCAATTATATTTAGAGTCAGTTGTTCCCATGGCATAGATATTAGTGCTGGGGACTGCTCAGCCTTTGAGTCAGTTTCGATCTGTACTACAGTCCCATCTTCAATTTCGCTAAAACTTATGGGCAAGCTGGGCAGTGGAGAACAAGAGTGATGATGATGAGTTGGGTTGAGGTGGTGCTCGACATCACGGTCATCATCACCCTGACAAAAAGTCAACATGAAATCTCATGGGTGGTGACAATGGCTGTCCACACAATCAGAGCAGTTTATAGCGTACTAAAGTCTGCCACCCTCCCCACCAGTTTAGGGATGAGGCCTAACAGTTCGCAACGTATCACCACTCTGTTTACACTTGTATCTGTATCTGTGAGTATGGTGGGCAGATTGCCAAGAGACCAAGGGGTGCAATAATAACAGTATACATAACACACATAACCACAATATGCTGAACTGGAAGTGGCACATAAACTTCACAGAGAGGTGGAACCTCACGCTGGAAGAGGAAACCATGTGTGAAAGGGCTATGCCCGATGTGCAGTCTGATAAGCGAAACATCCTTCCAGCAGCGAGGCTGACACAAAGTCTGCCAAGCTTTTGTGGTCTGTTTCAGTGACTGCAGTTAGTTGTCCAACATCTGCTACCATTCAGTCTCCCAATGACGTATGATGCATCTGTCAGAAAATGAGATAATGGCATGCAATGGGATGAGTCATTTTTGGACAGCACCATCCCAACATGCTGCCTCGGTAGCTTTACCAGCCGTGTTGTTTCACTGTATCCCAACATGGCCAGGTACCCAGCAAAAGATCACCAACTTGCCACAGCATTCGAGCCACAGTAAGCAGTCATGGATGAGCTGAATCAGTGGGTCTATCAGATGCATTTGAAAGAACAAGAGGTCCGAATGGGAATCGGTGTGTATGGTGACTGAAAGGAACATGGATGTTGTTGTACTAAGGCAGATGAGGTTGAGTGGATTGAGAAGGTCACTCAAGAGGGAACCTATCTGACAGGTTTTAAAAGAGCTCCAAATGAGATGGTGGACATTAAAGCCACTGAACAGGAGAAGTGGGGCGAGGGAGCTGACCACTATGCCTGCAATTGTGACAGCTAATGATGGAAGGATGTAGACCTTGCTAAGAGAAAAGGTGAAATAAGGAAGGAAAATGTGGACTGCAACAGCTTGCTCCTGAATGTTCAATGGGGGTGTTTCTTCTGGTCTTTCTGGCCTACCAGTTCGGTAGAAATTAATTTTACCGCCAGGAGAAGATTTGGTGGATTGCTGCACAGCTCTGGGTGAAGGAGATGGGGACACTACCATGATACCAGGCAATTTCAGAAGAGCAGTGCTAAATTAGAGGTTGCAAGTCTGTATGGCCATGTCCTCTGGGGAGCAACACCTAGCAAGAGAAATCCTGTAAGTGCCAATTGGTAAAATGCAGGGCTTATGGCAAGCCAACAACTTGCTAGCAACGGGGTCAAATACTTTTTCCTTCTCCTGGGTATCCAAAACAGCCCTTTCATTGAGATACATGGGACACTTGTGGGATGAGGTGGCATCATTGTCATTTCAATTGATACAGATGGGAGGAGGAGGTGCAAATGAACTTCTGAGTATCTCTACCACAAGTAACACATTTGCCTGTGTATCAAGAGAACATACAAGTGTGGTTATGATGCAGTGGTTTTAGAATGTACAGTCAAACTGTGATAACTCCATAGCTCATTTTAATCTTTGATAGAAGCACTAATTGAGAAAATGTGAGAAAAAGAGAGCATGTAGCCAGTAAATTTGTTTTGACCTCTCATTACCCAAAGGTGTGCACTGGTGCTTTGAGCAGAGAGATAATGTTGGATCCCCCCCACACCAGTTTATGAAGCAGCCAGTTGTAAATAACACTGTATGTAGAATTATTTGCACAATGAGCCTTGACATAAATGGGACTGCTGTGGGAGAGTGAGGTTGTACGCAGTCGTTGGGCTCGAAAAATCACAGCTTGTCTCCAAAGGCAAAGTGCATGAGAGCAGGCCTTTCTGAGTAGTTAATGAATGAACTGTAGCTGAAGGTTGTCCTTCAGTACATGACACAAGGAATGGAGGTGCAGATGGGAGACATACTGGATCCATTTACGTTTACTAGATATGGACTGAGGACAAGATGACTGGCCCACTGCAAGAAAATCTTCCTTGATTGGTAGTGTATCCAATGGTGCACACCTTTTGGAGGCCTCTCACGGGGACTCAGCCACCTTAGGTAACTGTTTATACCTCAGGTCATGCGTCAAACTCCAGACTGAGGGACCAATTGGCAATTGGGATCGTAAGAGCTCTTGCAATCACCCCTCCTAGGGTCTGGCCTATACCATGGGGTATGTGCAAACCCTACCTGTTAACCTTGGGCAGGGAATTGCACATTACCTGATATGTGCCATGTACATCGACTGGCCTTCAGAAGCATGCACGGAGGAAGAAGAAAGAAAGATGTCAAATGCTCAAGTTGAGGGAGGGGAAGAGACAGTGAACATAGAACAGAGGAAAATAACAGATGGCAGCCTGAAACTTCCTGGCAGATTAAAACTGTGTGCTGGACTGAGACTCGACTTGAGTCTCGGTCTGACAAACAGTTTTAATCTGCCAGGAAGTTTCATATCAGTGCACACTCCGCTGGAGAGTGAAAATCTCATTCTAGATGGAGGACTGTTCTGATGCCGGACTACCAAAACTTCAAAACACAATTTCAAAAGTAGCAGAGACATGTTGCCCAAGGGAGGGGAAAAAGTTAATAAATATTGGACTTAGCAGACTGTCTTGATCCATAGCTTTCATGGTGGTGTTGAGGAGGAACATACACTACATTTCACAGGACTAATGTTCTCAGATTTCTTACTGGCGTCATTAAAGTTCATTCTGTCTAAGACACCTTAGTATGAGCTAACACAACAGATTTCTGCAATGCTGTTGTGTGTCTGACCACCTTTTACAACTGACTGGAATTTCTTTGACATTTGTGAAACATCTTTCAATAAAATTTAGTTACAGTAGCCATTGAAAGCATCAAACATTAATCTTTTGGCAGCCAACCACAGCAATCTAACATCTCTATACCAATAGATCTATGCTTTGATATATACCTATTATGCACAAGTCTGTTTCTTTGTAAGTTTCTTTAGAGATCGTATACTGAAGGCTTTCATGAACGGATGTCTTAGCTGTTAGTAAACCTTCTGGGTTGTAAGGCCATGACACACAAAACTTTTGTTCATAATATTTCATCAAGCATTGCACAGGACACCTTTGGATGTGCTTGTGAACCTGCTTTACAATTCAGTCCTGGGGTAATGTTTAAAAAACATTAACTTGTGAACTTAGGGAAAACACCGCACACTCTCAAGGCCGTATCAAATTCTCGCAACAGGTGTTCTAATGTCCACAGAACTAAACCAACTAAAACTTTACACAGTCCATAAATACCTGAAGTACACTTAACTTGTCAAGAGTGCAAACCAAGGAGAGATTCCCCAAGGAAGCAACCATTCATGTCTGGCAAAATATCAGTCTGGTTTCTAAGCTCATGAATACAAAATTACAGAGTGTCAGTGGTCTTGCCTCAGACAGCAGAGGCTTTTTTTCAATACACACAGCCAGGATGCACCATGTCGGGAGTCACCACAATCAGTTCGTTGTATTCCAGCATCACTAGTTCCATGTTCTTTATTGCTATTCCATGATCTGCAGGTGTGGATGACCAACCCCTCCCCCTTTAATGGAGATATAAAGCCAAAGATGCCCATAACTCTGTCTTGAGTATTTGGCAGGCGGGTGTTGAGGGGGAAAGAGAGATTTGACAGAAGCCCAGCCAGCATTTCTGTCTGGACATCAGTATAATCAGATGTAGCTGCTGCCCCGAAATGCAGCTTCGAATGTGACAACTCTCATTTGCCTGGTTCAGTGGGTTGCTGATGTGGCAACAGAGGTAGCAAAGCAAATGCTGTCAGTTGCAATTACTGCACCGTGTACAATGAATGCTGTTGTGACATTAAGTAATAATTGTGGTGTGGGGTCCCAGGTCCCATAGCCCTATACACTAAAATGAAATACCAACATTCTCTGTACAGGTTGTAGGCCCTAGAGTTAGCTCAGGTAGCAGTTGGCAATGCTTGTGTCACTGTTGTAATGGGTTCCTGTGTATTTTACACCTACTGTCTCCAACAGTGTGCCACAGAGTGGCAGATTTGTGATAGCAAGCATCTTTGACATTTGGGGTGGTGCTATACTGGGCCAGAAACTGGAGCTAGATTCACAGAGTGGAAATCTGTGTAAGTTGGCATGAGGAGACAGCAGGTTGCTTCTGGGCATGCTCACAATCGTTGGAGCTTGGGAGAGATCGGTGTTTATTCCGATTTCCAGGTGAGGTATGTGTATGGAGATACCTTACGACTGTGGCCTGAGATGCAGGTGGTTGGATTTTGTATGACAGTAGACTGCTGGGTGACATATGGACAGCACAGGATAAAGGAATTACCTCTAACAGTGTGTTCTACACCTATATTACTACCATACAACATATGTCTACATTTCTGGTATTGAAGCCTACATGTATACTAGTGGTGACAATTCAGCATTCTGTCATCATTTTGCTGCTAACTGTTGTGATTCCGTAACAAAATTTACTCTTTTTAGGAACAGGTGTAATTCTTATGTTACATCGAGCTGTTTCTCAATTCACCATAACCTTTCTCATTATATGGTTGGTTGGTTGGTTGTTTGAGGTTTAAGGGACCAAACAGCAAGGTCATCAGTCCCTTGTTTCAAATATGCTCCATTCTGCTAATGGGACATCGCAGTAACGTCAGAACAATGAAACAGAAAAAGGGAAAAACGTAAAAGGGCAGTCATGTTGTCATTGGTAAAAACAAAATGAGGGCAGTTGGCAAGAAAACGAAGCCAATACTATGCTGAAGCAGCATAGGCAAGACCACCTGTGACTTAAAAGGTACAACTGCTGTAAAGTAGAAAGTACGTATGGGAATAGAAAGACTAACCAACCCTAAAAAAAAAAAAAAAAAAAAAAAAAAAAAAAAAAGTGGGTGGAAACAGAGTAAAAGGGGAAGAAAAGAGGATTTTGGTCAGGGAGGTGAATCGGGAATCTCCCAACACTGCTTACAGTGGGAGACACCCAAACACTCACCGCCCTGCCCCAACACCAGAGAGAGATTAAAAACCTTAAAACTGAGAATATAAAACACTTTCCCAGAGGAAACCGAGAACCAGAGAGACCATCCGGGAATCGTCAGCCAACATCAAAGGTAAAGTGTGGGGGAGTCTACACTTAGCATGCAGATCCAAAAGAAGGGGGCATTCAACCAAAATGTGGGCTACTGACTGGAAGGCTCCACAACCACATAGTGGGGGTGGCTCATCACGCAAAAGAAATCCATGGGTCAGCCTGGTATGGCCAATGCGGAGACGACACAGTGTGGTAGAGTCCTTTCGGGAAAGGCGAAAGGAAGAACGCCGTGGGCCTGGTGTCACCTTAATTGCACGAAGTTTATTAGACAGTGGAGTAGCCTCCCAAAAATTGGCCCATGACTGTGCGAAGCGGGATTTGATGTGAAGCCGTAAATCCGCTGCGGGAGGGGTTACAGAAAATGGGGGGGTAAGTAACTGCTCCCCCAGCCAAACAATCAGCGAGCTCATTATCTGGGATACCCACATGGCTAGTGACCCAAAGGAAGTCAATGGAACAAGCAACATGGTGAATATCAGCGAGATGGTCATGGATGGCAGAGACCAAGGTATGGCGCGAAAAACACCGGGCAATAGCAAGAAGGCCACTCATCGAGTCCGTACATAAGGAAACGCGGTTGTATTGGGATTGTTTAATAAAGGTAAGGGCCTGGGAAATTGCCATCAATTCCGCAGTAAACACCCCACATGCAGGTGGCAGCAGATGACTTTCCGTGCCAACAGAGGACGTGAAGGCATACCTAACATGATCAGCAGATTTAGAGCCATCAGTGTAAAAAACAACAGCATCCAGAAACTCCCATAAAATTTGGCGGAAAAAGGAACCTAACACCATCTTTCGGACCTCGGCGGAGATCCATCCAAATTCGAGGCCGAGGAACTAACCAAGGAGGGGTGGAGGGGAGGGAGCGAGGAAGACAGGACAAAGAAGGAAGCTGGAAATCACGGCAAAGAGACGCAAGGCGCAGCCCAACCGGTAAACCCGCCCGAGGGCGGGAGTCGGGTGGGCGACGTCCATTGTCTGGGAACAGGATAGAATAGGAAGGATGAGTGGGAGAAGAACGGATAGTGAGGGCATAAGACACCAGAAGCTGGGACCGCCGAACAGAAACTGGGGGGGATCCCAGCTTCAACCGTGAGACTATCAACAGGGCTAGTAGGGAAGGCACCAGTGGCCAAACGGATACCACGATGGTGGACTGGATCCAGCACATGCAGTGTGGAAGGAGCAGCTGAACCATAAACTTGACAACCATAGTCCAAGCGAGACAGAACTAGAGCACGATAAAGATGGAGGAGGAGGGAACGATCCACACCCCAAGAGGAGTGGGCAAGGAAACAAAGGACATTGAGTTTACGGAAACATCCTACCTTCAGGAGTCTGATATGGGGCAGCCAAGTGAGCTTGTTGTCGAAAAGAATCCCCAGGAAACGAAACTGTGGGACCACAGGCAATCGTTGTGCATCAAGGTAGAGCTCTGGATCAAGGTGGATCATAGTACGGCGACAGAAGTGGACCACTCGCGATTTGAAAGGAGAGAATTGAAACTCATGTGAGAGGGTCCATGCAGAGGCACGCCGTATAGCTACCTGGAGCTGCCGTTCTGCTGATGCCATCGCGGAGGAACTAACCCAAATGCAGAAATCATCCACATACAGGGCAGGGGTGACCAAGGGACCGACAGAGGCCACAAGTCCTTCGATAGCAATGAGGAAAAGAAGGACACTCAAGACAGAACCCAATGGGATGCCCGTCTCCTTGGTCCGTGGAGAACTAAAAGCAGTACCAACTCGAACTCTGAATGACCGATGGATCAATAACTGGCCGATAAAAATAGGGAGTGGGCCCCAAAGACCCCACTGATGAAGGGTAAGTAAGATGTGATGGCGCCAGGCCATGTCATAGGCCTTGCAAAGGTCAAAAAACACTGCAACCAAATAGCGGCGCTGGGAAAAGGCCTGCCGAACTGCGGATTCCAAGCGAAGTAAATGATCAATTGGAGACCGTCTCTCTCGAAAGCCACACTGGTAAGGGGACAATAGATCCCGAGATTCGAGGACCCAATTGAGCCGACGGGCTACCATCCGTTCAAGTAACCTACAAACTACATTGGTCAAACTAATCGGCCGATAGCTGTCAACGGATAGGGTGTTCTTACCAGGCTTAAGGACAGGAACCACAATGCTAACCCTCCACTGACAAGGGAAGTCACCCTGGAGCCAGACACGCTTAAACACCCGAAGAAGATTTTGCCGTTGTGGAGCACTGAGGTGTTGAAGCAGTTGGTTATGAATGGAATCTGGGCCAGGGGCCGTATTATGAGAAGAAGATAGAGCAGAAAGAAATTCCCATTCAGTAAAAGGTTCGTTGTAAGATTCTGACTCACAAGGGATGAAACATAAGGTGGAAGATTCAGACCACTGTTTCTGATTAAGGAAAGCAGTTGGATAGGAGGCTGACACTGATGCCACTGCAAAACTGGTCGCAATATGTTCTGCAAGAACTAATGGGTCCGTACAAATGCCATCTGGGAGGGGAAGGCCTGGGAGGGTGGACTGCCGATGGCAACCTTGGACAGAGTGAACTGTAGCCCATACCCGTGACAGAGGGACAGCAGAACCAAGGGAAGAAACGAATCGTTCCCAACATATCCGCTTACTCTGTTTGATTAAATAACGGGCTTTAGCACGGAGGCGTTTTAAGGTAGTAAGGCTGGCTATGGATGGGTGCCTTTTAAAGTGTTGCAAAGCTCGACGGCGATCACGGATGGCAATGGCAATGGCGGTACTCCACCACGGGACTTGCCGGCGACGAAATGGTCCAGATGAGCGCGTGATAGCAAGGGTAGCAGTGCGAACAATCGCACCAGACACGTCACGTAGGATGTCATCAATACAACCCGACAAAGAGAGAGAAAACCCGACCTGTGCAGTGTATAGAGGCCAATCGGCACGTTGGAAAGACCAACGAGGTAACCTGTACATCGGGGAGCAGGAAGGGAGCGTGATAATCAATGGGAAATGGTCACTATCACAAAGGTCATCGTGTGGCAACCAGTGTAATGAAGGGAGGAGAGAGGGAGAAGAAAGATCAATGGCAGAAAAGGTACCATGACCGGCACTGAAATGAGTAGGGGAGCCATCATTAAGAAGGCACAGGTCGTGGTTTGCAGTAAGTTTGTCTATAAGAAGACCTTGTCTAGATGGAAAGGCACTGCCCCACAGAGGATGTTGAGCATTAAAATCCCCAAGCAGGAGGAAGGGAGGAGGAAGTTGCTGAAGAAGTGCGGTTAAGGCAGCAGGTGTAAGAGTCCTGTCAGGAGGGAGATAAAGATTGCAAACTGTGACTGCAGAGTCTAAGTGGACCCTAACAGCCACCGCTTCCAATGTAGTCTGAAGAGGAATCCACGTGCTAGCATGTCTGTATGGATCAACGTACAAATGCCACCAGAAGCCCGCAGGGGTCCGACCCGATTTCGACAGAAAACACGGAACCCACGGAGGGTCGGTGAGTGAGCATCAGTAAAATGAGATTCCTTGAGAACCACACAAGCTTCAGAGTAGGACAAAAGAAGGGATTTCAATTCCGGAAGGTGATGATAGTATCCATTACAATTCCATTGGAGAACCACAGAACGATGGTTTAAATGGGGGCTGAACACGCTAAATCCAGTCATACCGCTGCGTCCCCACCCATCACCGACAGGGACGGGGCGACATCCATGAACGACAGGTCAGAGTCCGGTTGGGGAAGGGACCTCCGGTGACACCAGAGGCTCTTTGTCCTGGGACTTATGTTTCTTCTTCTTTTCAGGCTGAGATCGAGGAGGGCTGTGTGGCATAAAGCAGCCAGCTGCAGCAAGATCAGGAACAGAAAGAGACTGGGCGACCTGGGGGCCGACAGACCGTGGCTCTCGCGGTCGTCGTGTGGCAGCAGACCTTTGGCCTGGAAGGTGCCGGGAAGGGGCATCCCGGGAGATGCGCCCTTGACCCGCAGACACCGAAGGAGTGGGACACTTCTCCGACTGGGAAGGTGGAGCAGCGCCCATAGGAGAAGGTGTGGGAGCCGCAGGGGAGGGGGCAGGGGGTCCGGGATGCGGGTAAGGAAGGGGGAGGAAGGGGGAGGAAGGGGTGAAGATGTAACCAAGGCGTAACTAGATATCATGGACACAGGGTGAAGTCGTGCATATTTCTTACGGGCCTCTGTGTAGGTTAAATGATCAAGGGACTTATACTCCTGTATCTTTTTTTCTTTCTTATATACTGGGCAATCTGGTGAATGTGGAGAATGACTGCCATGACAATTTACACATACAGGAGGGGGAACACAGGGACTCCCCTCATGGGGTGGACATCCACAGTCACCACAGAGAGGGGCCTGGGAACAGTGGGAAGACATGTGGCCAAAACGCAAGCACTTAAAACACCTCATAGGAGGTGGGATGTACGGTTCCACATCACAGCGATAGACCATAATCTTAACTTTCTCAGGGGGGGAATCCCCTTCAAAGGCCAGGATAAAGGCACCAGTATCAATACGACTGTCTTTAGGACCCTTCTGAACACGCCGAACAACGTGAACACCCCGCCGTCCGAGATTGTCCCGAAGTTCCTCATCACTTTTGAAGGATGTGGTCCCTGTGAAATATCACACCTTGAACCATATTTAGAGACTGGTGGGGGGTAATGGACACAGGAATTGTGCCAAAATGGGTACAACCACGAAGGGCCGCAGATTGGGTAGCTGAAGCAGTTTTTATCAGCAACGAACCCGACCGCATCTTGCTCAGGGAGTCCACTTCGCCAAACTTGTCTTCAAGGTTTTCCATAAAGAATAAAGGTTTGACATTGGTGAAAGTATCTCCATCAGTCATGGTGCGAACTAGATAATGGAAGAAAGGTTTTGCCCCTAGACGACGGGCCTGACCATCTTCCCAGGGGGTAGCCATGGAAGGGAAGGCCAAAGGGGCAAGAGAAGCAGCACTTGAATCAGTTCCACGCAGAGAGACGGCTGCAGAAGAACGGCCAGAGTTTTGGAACCGTATGCGTTTCATTTGCATAGTGTCTGCCCTGATACCACCCACTCCGATCAGGGGCTCTCCTCACAGGCACCACCCAACCACAGCAAGGGCCGTCTGGCATGGCGGCCATTGCCAGGAGTTCCGATGCTCCAGGATGACGAGCAACTACTCCAAGGCATGCATGAGGAAATCACAGCTCAGGTATCAGTGTGATGCCTGTGTGTTCAGGGGGCTCAACCAAAAGGGTACATAGCGACCCCACCACACGGGCTGGCTACCGTGCTGGCTATGCTCCCTAGTATCAGACAACGATGTGAAAGAAAAGGTGGAATGTACTAGGAGGGCGCACGTCGGAGACACTAGGTAAGGTGCTCTTCCCCAAATGGCTCACACTACGGAGGAGAAATTTTGTAATGGAGGTCAAACCCCAGAGGGGGACCAAGGAATGCCAAAAGGAGGAGATGATTATGAAACAAAGCCGAACCGGAAAACCAACAACACCAGGAAGATAGCTGGGCCAACATAAGCAAGGACACTAAGAGAGGGAGAGGAGAGGGAGAGTGGAAAGGAGCAAGGAGGGTAAGAGAAAGGAAATGCAGCCCTGGAGAGAAAGAAGGCTGCAATGGCTCGGGGTCCCGTGCTCGCCACGCACATATCCACAAAAGAGTTGTGGACCCCCTGGGGGATCTCATTATATGTATGTGAATGCAACATCTGAGCAGATGAATTTCGAATGAGGTGTTCCTGCATGATATAAGCAGAGTGATTTTACAGGTTCACGTTACAGTGACAAACAATCAAATATAGATGTAGGTCCAATTTGATATTTAAATATGCGGAAGCAGTATCCACACAAAAAAGGTGGTTGTTTTATGCGTTTGAGGTACTTGTGTGTCAGGTGTAAAGTTCTAGTGATGTAAATGATTGGCAAAATTATAATATGCGAGCACTGAGTCACTGTAGAAAAAATTATGTTTAGGGGTCTAGACTGTTAGTGATGTAACTAATTTTCTCACAACTTGGTAAAATCCTGTGGAAATTTTCCCACACTGATATTGGTTTCCCGGAACTAATTAAGGTTGTTTTCAGATTACATAATAAAATGTAACGTTTGTGGACCACTAGTCAATATTGCCAGTAGTTCCAGTCCATTGCCATTTGCCGCTGTAAGCTGCACAGTGGCTGGTTGTGTAGCAGAACCTGGGTTGCCAAATGAGAGATGATTAAAAGAAGTTTACTAAGCCTTTTCAAGTGTCAGTAATTAAGTGTTGTTAAAGTCTACCTTATTTGTAAAAGTACATGAGATGCTTATATTGCCTAGTGTGTGAGGGGAGGGCACAAATTTATGAGAAAAGTTCCTTAATCACTATTTCATGATTAATAGAATATTTTTCTGTTCAAGCAGTTTCAAGTTCATTTTAACTGTGTAAATGTTCATTACACTTTTACATGTTTTTGATTAAATAACTTTAAGCATATTAAAATTTTAAAAAGGAGCAATTATGCTAAATGTCCACTGGGACATATAATCCACAGAAGGTGGAACCAAAAGAGAGATAGTGATTAATTACTTTATTATGAGTATTTAATTTCAATAAAAATGTGAAAGTGTCAGTCTGTGTTTCCAACACCCAGTCCCCGTTAGAAATTCTGTCTGACTATAGCCATTCACCAGGATAACACAGTATGTGGCTAAGAATTGTGGAAGAACATCATTTACCATCATCTTTTGCACCACTTTCCACACTTAGGTCATAAATATCCTGACCTTCCACTCCACCTTTAAGTTCAATAGTGGTGATCATGTGCTACCTACCACTATTGTGACAAAATGCATCAAACCATGAAGCAGTGACCTGGCAGTTGAGAGAGACCAGCATGGCTGGTGCACCCTCTCGCTGCTGGTGGATCTCATTGTTGTTGACATCCATGCTAGTAGGGAAAGTGGAACCCGAGGTCCACCAGTATCAACCACATTTCCCCATTAAAGGGACTGACCAAATCCGCACGTACTCTACCCCCCTGTCTTAGCCATTTGAGGGTGAGGGTGAGAGGAAAACTTCTGGTGAGTGGCTGCTCAGCTCCGTGACAAGGCACGACACAGCCTCACCAGACATTCAACGTGGAGTTTATCTCAGGCCATTATATATGCCATCAACTAAATGCTTTCATGCAAGACGTGCCCCAGTGAGAAGGCTGCAGCAACCAGAGGGTGTGTGGACGAGGTGGAGGTGGAACTACAACATTTCGTTTGTCATGCATTGTAAGCGACAACATTGCCTGGCAGACTGAGCCTCTCTTTCGTACTGAATAAGGTCAAAAATTGAGATGGGCATATGTGGAAAGGTGAGCAGGTAATCACAACTGATCTTTCAGTGTTGTTTCTAAAATATTGTAAGTGACAAAACAAATTGTTTCTTCCCTATAAAACTCCACATCAGGACTCACAGGCAACTGGGACAATGAATACGCATTAGCATGCTGGACGTAGGGCCAAAACCAGATATCATCAAAATACGAGGGTCCGTCAAAAAGTAATGCCTCCCATTTTTTTTCTACTTAAAGAAATTAAGTTAAGTGAAAAATTTGAATTTGGCGCCATTCCTCAAACCTTCTGCAATCCACTGCAGTAGTAACTTTCTGTGTCAACAGGTGGCAGCACAGCAGAAGTTTGTAAGATGGCCGACATCGATGTTCGTTTGAGACAGCGTTGTGTGATTGAATTCTTGAATGCAGAAGGTGAAACGCCCATACGCATTCATGAAAGACTGAAGAAGGTGTATGGTGTTGTGACAGTGGATGTCAGCACTGTTAGACGATGGGTTCGTCGTTGTAAGGAAGCTGAAGGGCAAACACCGTTGACTGACGAAAAGCGGAGCGGCAGGCCGGTGAGTGCAGTGACTCCACACAACATTCAGCAAGTTGATGACATCATTCGTGGTGACCGTCGGGTGACTGCAGATGAAGTGTGTTGCATTATTTCTCTTAGTAAAGGCAGTGTGATCACGATTATTAAACAATTGGGGTACTCAAAAGTTTGTGCACGGTGGGTTCCAAGAATGTTAACCGATCAGAATAAAGAGGCAAGGAAAACAATAGCCTCCCAACACTTGCAGCGCTTCCGTTTGGAGGGAGATGAGTTTCTGAAAAAAATTGTGACCAGGGACGAAACATGGGTGCATTTTTTTGAACCCGAATCAAAGAGGCAGTCAATGGAGTGGCGTCACACAAGCTCGCCGAGGAAGAAAAAATTCAAAACTGTGCGATCGGCAGGGAAAGTTATGGCAACAGTTTTCTGGGATACAGAGGGTGTGATTCTGGTTGATTTTTTGGAGCAGGGATGCACAATAAATTCTGTTCAATACGTCACAACCCTCAAAAAACTTAAAGCACGTCTTCAGCGAGTTCGCCCAACAAAATGAATGGCAGATGTTCTTCTTTTGCATGACAATGCAAGACCACACACCAGTCGTCACACCTCTGACGAGATTGTCAAAATTGGATGGGAAGTTTTGCCTCATCCCCCATACAGCCCTGACCTGGCACCATCAGACTTCCATCTGTTCGGGTCACTAAAAGAAGCTCATCGTGGGATTCATTTTGAAGATGAGGAGGCCGTCAAAACATCTGTGCGTCAATGGCTTAGGAAGCAGAGCTGTGATTTTTACCGTGCTGGGATACATGCCCTTGTTCAAAGATGGACCAAAACTGTAGAGATGGGCGGAGATTACATTGAAAAATGACAAAATGATCCTCAATGTTGTGGTTTTCAACCTATGTAATCGCATTTAAATTTCCTGGCAATTAAACGTAGAAAAAAAAATAGGAGGCATTACTTTTTGACTGACCCTCGTAATTGTTGAGAAATATTGCTCAATGGTACTAACTGTTTATGATACATGACAAACAAATTTAGAGACATACAGGCAAACAAAGATTTTTAACACCACCTCTATCAGGGAGTAATTCTTTCAGGGGGCTTTAGGTCCAAAGATAATTACCTGCTGCAATGCAACAGCAGCCAGTATTAAGGTTTTCTTGGGATTAAAGGTAGTACGGCAAGGAACATAAACTGTGTTTTAACCACAAAAAGGCATTCTGACAGGTGCCTGACCAAACTAATTTTGCATCTTTCTTCTGGAGCTGACAGAGGGTGAGAGATCACAAACGCATTTGGTTTGGATTTGTTATACTAGTTCCCCTTGGAAAGGAACAACAGTTCCTTCAAGTTCTGATGTGTGGGCAGCTAATCAATTGTTACAAAGTAGTCATTACTTAAGGTATGGCCTTCATACTTGACACTGGGTGCAAAAAAGTACAATTTCCCAACCTACAATGCACACCATTGTCCTCCACACCTGAAACATCCACTCTAAGTTCTGAAAATGTGGGTGGCATGTCTGAAAATTAAATCATCCAGATAATATGCACACTTCAGGGTATGGCGAACTCTCTGCTTGATGAAATTCACTAACAGTAGGAATACCAAAGGCAATCTGCTAAACTTGTGCATTAATAACGAGCAACTGCAAATACGTGTCTCTCAAATCAATGTTTGAAAAATAATGCCCACCCAATGTTTGAAAAATAATGTCCACCACCCACCTCAATGGCAGGGAATGGATCAACTTCCACCTCTGTGTTTTAATTGTGGCTTTAAAACTTCCATACAACCCAATTCCTGCATTGAGTTTCTTTAGCCAAAATTAATGGCATTGCCCACTCACTCAATGCTGCAATCAAAATAACCCTTAATTCCTGTCATTTGCCTAATTCAGTGTCAACTACATCTCTCATAGCAAATGAGAAAGTGCAAGCACAGGAAAACTTTGTGTTCACAGGCCACTTAAGCTGAATGTGGGACAGCAAATCCCTTGCTATACCAAGTGTTTGCTTGGCTGTTTGTGGAACTGTGAGAGTGATTCAATGTCGTGAAAGGAAATGACTGGTGACATTAAATTGTTTGATGTCAAAATGCTGTAAAAGCATCAAATCCACAATTATTTGTTGCCAAAGAGGAATTGACCACCAAGAATGTTACTTAGTGGTCCAGATTCTCATATTCTGCTGCCATAACCAGTTGACCTCTTAACTCTTTGGCAACTATAGGAGACACTTTTCTAGTTAAATTCTACACAGCTTGTGATACATTAGCACATTTACCAACATGGCCACAGCACCAATATCAAGCTGAAACACAACCTAGTATCTCAAAATGTACTAGATTGTGAGCTGTTTACCAGATTTGTGAGCTAGGCATGGAAAATGTGTTAATTGACAACTAGTCAGCATTGTTAACACTACACTCCGTAGCGTAGACATCAGTGATGCTGCTACTGTGGTTGCACCTGAGACCACCCTCATTTAAATGCAGACATTTCCACCACATATGTTGTGTGGGGCAACTGAGGCATGCCCCACAATCTAAGAAGTTTACCAGTGCCAAGGAGGTGGCTAGTATCTTCTCCTGTACTGGACCACGAATTGTGATACCACTGCACCTTTCATATGAAGCCATGTCCACTAATGGACAAAGTCTATTCCTACCATCTGTTTTATTAAGTCTTATTAAGTTGCTTAACAGAGCTGCAGCAAGACTGCTTTTTGAGAACTAATGGTGGCACATGCAGATCAGCCCCAAGGAACGAGAAGCTGCTGTGTCGTCTGACAGTGTATTACAGGAAGAACTACAATCCTCTTACGCCATGTGGCACTCTTCAAGAAATGCTTCCTGGGTCAGTGCAGACAGCTCATATGATCATACTGATTGTGCCATATCACCGAGAGATAGACCAGTTAACTGAAGGCTTCACTTGTAACAACTGATCCAAAGCAAACCTTGTAATTATATCACAGAAATGGCATCTACATAAGACATGTCACACTGATGACATTCAAACTTACAATCTCTAGACATACCCTGTAATTCTGCTATCCATTCTTCATCCCATTTTTTAACGCACTTCCATAGCAAACTTAAATTAAGCTGCATTGCCAAAAACTTGCAATTTACACTCAACATTTGCAGTCATTGCCATACACTAATCACCAAATTTCAATGACGTAGACAAGCCTTTCACACCAAATTACACAGAAGGGGACTAGGAGGTAGGAGGTCTGCACACTCATATAGGGTGTCCTATTTATCTTGGACAACCTACATTAATGTTTTGTCCAGATGCAAATAACATAATGTTTTAAGCAAATGTTCTTTAGCGTTCAGGGGGACATCAATTAATGTGATTGCCTTCATAGTAGCTTTTTTTTTTTTTTTAACCAGGATATGTACAGCAGTATGACTTTTTTAAATGGCACTCTGTATTTTTTATTCAGTAATTCGCTTTCTCTCCTAAAGAGCTATTCAAAAATGTATCACAATATACCATTCATTGAAACACAAAGTTATTAAATATGTAACACAACAATGACTTTGTGCCCAGGATCACAAACTCTTCCTGATCCTGGAGTTGTCAGAAAACAAATGAAAACCAAGTAAACACATAATACAATTCGCTTTGACTCTTCTGTACCATTGCTCAGGAGAAGAACATTCAGAGGTGCTCAAAGTGGTGACCCTGGACACCGATACACTGGCACACTCATTGAATGGAAGAATTATTTACTGCTTCCAGTGTTGGTGCTAAAGAGAATTACATGCAAGCTCAATACGTTCCTGGCTATTCTCTGGAGTTGTTGGAATATAGCCATAGACAACGTCCTTAATGCATCACCAAAGAAAATGTCTGGACGATTTAAATCAGGAGACCTAGCATGCCAAGTAACTGTTCCTCCTCGACCAATC
The DNA here is from genome assembly GCF_023898315.1 of Schistocerca nitens. Lineage (NCBI taxonomy): Eukaryota > Metazoa > Arthropoda > Insecta > Orthoptera > Acrididae > Schistocerca > Schistocerca nitens. The sequence goes on along the minus strand of NC_064615.1, from coordinate 1,135,695,670 downwards.
CATCTGGCAAGATACCTCCGATTCAGAACACTACGTGCATGCAAGACATTATGTGCTAGACATCCATCATGTTCATACCACATAAGCATTCTGGTCGTAACAGCACTTCATCCAGAAGTGGAGGAAGAATTCATCTCAGGAAGCTGGTATAAGTTGTTCCATTTAGACTACCGTTAATGAAATAAGGGCCAATAATTGTAGTACCAAGCATCCCACACCAGACATTAACTCTACATTCACACAGATGTTCCACCTATCTAAGCCATTGTGGGTTGATGCTGGACCAATAATGCATGTTCCCTGTGTTTAGATGTCCTTTTTTTCAGAAGGAACATTCATTGGTAAATAGAATATTGGAGAAAGAGTTTGGTTTGTTGACGATTTGCTGCTGTGCCCACTGAGAGAACTGTACATGATTCTGGAAATCATTCCCATGTAGTTCCTGACGTAGGTGTGCATGATAAGGATGGAACTGGTGAATACGATTTACACTGGTTTTAGGAATGCCAATCTCATGTTCAAGCTGTTGTGTGTTCACATGTGGATTCATAGCAATGAAAGTGAGAACAGTGACTTAGGCAGCTTCCTATGTGGTTGGTTGGTTGGTTTGTGGGGAAGGAGACCAGACAGCGTGGTCATCGGTCTCATCGGATTACGGAAGGATGGGGAAGGAAGTCGGCCGTGCCCTTTCAGAGGAACCATCCCGGCATTTGCCTGGAGTGATTTAGGGAAATCACGGAAAACCTAAATCAGGATGGCCGGACGCGGGATTGAACCGTCGTCCTCCCGAATGCGAGTCCAGTGTCTTACCACTGCGCCACCTCGCTCGGTTTCCTATGTGGAAGTACAGTGATGACTGCATTGTTGTGGGTTGAAACTTCCCTTTTCCTGAAGCATCGCAACAAGACGAGAAAATATACGTCAGGAAGGTGGGTTCTTATCAGGATATCGCTACCTGTGCAGTTCCGCTGCCTGTGTAGCATTTTGCCTACCTTCGACAACAATGACAACAATAAAAAAAATGTTATGACAATGCAGTCTGTACGAAGAACAGGATTTACTCTATGTGTACTCTACACATCAGTATTTAAAAGGATTAAAGTACCATACTAAATATACCCTTACAAAAGAGAACATTATTGCAATTACTGTTCTGCTAACTTACACTTCCCATCGATGAGTAGCATTTCTAACATCTCTTTGTTGGTGTATATTCTACTCGCACAACTCCAACTGACAATGGCTGATGGAATGATGGGTGTGCATTTTACTTATTTTTACATTTGACCTCTGTTAACGTCAGCACGTGGATGTGTTCCATTACCCTGAGTATCTCCACTAAGCTCTGCGAGTGACATCATCAGTGATGTGTTATGTAATAAATAATTTTGTGTTTCAGTGAATGGTAAACTGTGATACATTTTTGAATAGGTCTTCAGGACAGGAAATTAAGTACCGAATAAAATGCTGCTGCTGCTGCCACTGTAATTCCATAAACCAGCTGCCCACGATTGGGATTGGGAGCAGGGGTTTTGTAAGGATGAACGAAAATGTTGTGTAGGTTTGGTGGACAGGAGCATGACACTGTTTGAGGAGTGGGAACAATAGTGGGTAGGACATTCTTCATTTCATTTCAGGCCACAACGAGAGCTAGTTGAAACCCTAGCAGAGAATGTGACTGGAATGCTACAGTCCTAGGTCGTAATGAATCATGAGGGAAATGACCTCTGCAGCTGGACAGTGGGACTTTGGGAGATGGTGGGTGACAGGAGATATCTCCCGGGACTCATCTCTCCTGTCATCCCATCACCCCCCGTTAGCCCCACCATCCGGCCACAAAGGAGTATTCTTCTTACTACCACCCAGGAATGGAACAACTGAATCACATTCTCCATGAGGACCTGTCATCGTGGTTGGAAATGAGCAATGTCCTACCCGCTATCCCTCCCACCGTGGTATTCTGCCACCCACTAAAACTACACAATAACTTCATCCATCCTACACAACCCCTGTTCCCAACCCCTTGTCTGATGGCTCATATTCCTATAAAAGACCAATATGTCCCATACATCCTCCTCCTCCTCCACCAGGTAGCGGCGGTGGCGGTGACGGCGACGGCAGCAGTGGGGACAAGCAAGGTGGCCTGGGCTGTGAAGCAGCCACTGAAATTTGGTAGGTTATATTCGTCTGCATGCTGTGCATGCTGCTCCATTTTGCTCTTGGCCATGTGTAATCTTTATGATGAGCATCAATCTATCATTTCTTTAACTGTTGACTTCTTTTTTGTCATCAGTTTTCTGACTGGTTTGATGTGGCCCACCATGAATTCTTCTTCTGATCCAAACTCTTAATCTCAGATTAGCAGTTGCAACCTATTTTTCAATTATTTACAGGATGTATTCTATCTTCCCCTACAGTTTTTGCACTCTACAGCTCCCTCTAGTATCACACAAGTCATACCCTGATGTCTTAACCCACGTCCTATCAACCTGACCCTTTTTCTCCACATATTCCTTTCCTCTTCAATTCCAGGCAAATCCTCCTCATTCCTTAGCTTATGGGCTCACATAATTTTCAACATTTATCTACAGCACAATCTCAAATGCATCGATTCTCTTTTTTCTGGTTTTTCTGCAGCTCATGTTTCAATATCATACAAGGCTGTGCTCCAAACATACATTCCCAGAATTTTCTTCCTCAAATGAAAGACTATGTTTGATACCAGTAGACTCCTCTTGGCCCGAGAACACCTTTTAGCCAGAGCTAGTCTCCTTTTGATGTCTTTTTGCTCCATCTATTATTGGTTGTTTGGCTGCCTACGTAGTAGAATTACTTAACTTCATCAACCTCATGACCATCAATTTCAATCTCAAGTTTCTCACACTTTTCATTTCTTCAACTTTTCACTAATTTCATCTTTCCTTAGATTTACTCATAATTCATATTCTGTACTCATTAGACTGATCACTGCATTCAGCAGATCAGTTGCAATAGCAATGTCATCAGCAATCTGTATCTCTGATATACTTTCACCTTCACCTTCAATTTTAATCAGATTCCTGAATTTTCATCATTGGTGCTTTGCTGTACAGATTGAACAGTAGGGGGCAAAAGACCACACCCTGTCTTACACTGTTCTTATTCCAAGCAATTTGTTCTTGGTTATTCACGTATTATTCCCTCTTTGCAGTTGTAAATATTGTATACTAGCACTCTCTTGCTATAGTTTACCCCTATTTTCCTCAGAATTTCAAATATCTTGCACCATTTTACATTGTTGAACACATTTTCCAGGTCAACAAATCACATGAATGGGTCTTCATTTTTCTTTAGTCTTGCTTCCATTATGAACAACAACATCAGATTATGCTTATCCATTACGGATATTTTAGAACCGTGACTGTATATTAATGTAAATAAATTATACACAACTGCAACCAGTCACTTTTTTCATTAATAATGCTTTATTACATTAACCGGTTTTCGAACCCTTTCAGGTTCATCTTCAGATGATTTTGGGAGAATCTGGGAAGTTACATCATTACTGGTAGTAGCATAATGCTGGGTACTGGTTCTATGGCAGAAAGTTGGGTCACACTTTAATGTATCGCCATGACTATAGATTATCTGTCGATATGGATGTGAATTTAGTTTTTACTTACTGTGACAGTGTAGGGGGCTTTTTTCGTATGTGTCTGCATCCATTTTGAAGTCCAGAACACTTTCACACGAACTATAATAGTTCACACTTTAACAGTATCCAGCATGCGCTTTAAAACTGTTGCTTATAACAAAGATCTTGACAGAGAGATATGGCATAAGCCTACTTTGTACAGAGATGAAATTTGTTGTTCTTTACATGTGTTAAATTTGATATAAGGGCAAGTTTTTTCATCAGAATGGTGATAACATGAGACCACTAGAGAAAATAATAATAAATTGTAGTAGGGGGCAGCAGGGCAGACACATACAACCCATACTGACGGTCGAGAGAATCGGCGAAGAAGGACTGATACGAGGGGTGGTTGGGCATTGACAACAGCCGGCAGGCATACCGACATAGCAGTACGTCGCACCGGTAGGTCAATGGTAATTCGGCAGCTTCAGCATAAAGACTCTCGATGGGACTAGTGTAGAATGCTCTGGCCGCAAGACGTAACCCCCAATGGTGGATGGAGTTGAGACGGCGTAAGAGGGATGGCCGAGCAGACAAGTAGACGAGGCTCCCATAATCTAGCTTTGATCGGACTATGGACCGATACAAGCGAAGCAGTACAGTGCGATCCGCTCCCCAAGATGAACCACTAAGCACTCCAAGGACATTAAGGGAACGTGTACAACGGGCAGCCAAATAAGAGACGTGCAGAGACCAACAAAGTTTCCTGTCCAATGTGAGCCCTAGAAACTTAGTTGTTTCCACGAAAGGGAGAACAACGGGACCGAGATGTAAGGATAGCGGAAGGAACGCTTTATATCGCCAAAAGTTGATGCAAACCGTCTTCTCTTCAGAGAACCGGAAGCCATTTGCCACACTCCATGAGTATAGGCTGTCTAGACAACGCTGAAGGCAGCACTCCAGGAGGCATGTTCTCTGGGCACTGCAGTACATCGCGAAGTCATCGACAAAGAGAGATCCTGAGACATTAGGTGGAATGCAATCCATAATTGGAATGATCGCTATGGCAAAAAGGGCTACGCTCAAGACGCAGCCCTGAGGCACTCCGTTCTCCTGGAGGAAGACGTCGGACAATACGGAACCCACACATACCCTAAACTTTCGATCTGTTAAAACGGAATCAATATGAAGGGGCAGGCGACCCCGTAGACCCCACCTGTGCATAGTGCAGAGGATACCTCCTCTCCAACAGGTATCATAAGCCTTCTCCAAATGGAAGAATACGGCTACCGTTTGGCACTTCCGCAAAAAGTTGGTCATGATGAATGTCGACAAGGTCACAAGGTGGTCAAAAGCGGAGCGGCGGCGACGAAAGCCGCATTGAACATTGGTAAGTAGCCGTCGAGATTCAAGAATCCAAACTAACAGAGCGTTAACCATGCGCTCCATCACCTTACAGACACAGCTTGTAAGAGAAATGGGGCGGTAACTAGAAGGAAGGTGTCTATCCTTCCCGGGTTTGGGTATAGGAACAACGACGCATGGGGACTTGACCTTCAGTCCAGACGCGATTGTAGGTACGAAGAAGGAAGCTTTTGCCTGCCGGAGAAAGGTGTGCCAGCATCTGAACGTGAATGGCATCTGGCCCCAGAGCAGAGGAACGGGACAGTGCAAGTGCACGTTCGATTCCCGCATAGTAAAGGGGGCATTATAAGTTTCCAGATTCAGCGAGTGGAAGGAAGGTCGCCGAGCCTCTTCTGCCTCTTTCCTGGGAAGGAAGGCAGGGTGGTAATGGGCGGAGCTTGAAACATCCGCGAAAAAGCGGCCGAAGGCGTTGGAGACATACACAGGATTAACAAGGACCTCATTACCTGAGGTCAGGCCAGGTACCGAGGAGTGGGCCTTAATGCCCGACAGCCGGCGCAGGCCACCCCAGACGACAGAAGAGGGAGTAAAACTGTTAAAGGAGCTGGTGAAAGAGGCCCAACAAGCTTTTTTGCTGACTTTGATGACTCTACGGCATTGCGGTCGGAGTCGTTTGTATCCAATACAATTCGCCAACTTAGGATGGCGGCGAAAGGTGCGTAAAGCACGTCATCGAGCACGGATAGCGTCTCTACAAGCCTCATTCCAGCAGGTGACGGAAACGCGACGTGAAGAAGATGTAGTACGAGGATTGGAACGTTTGGCAGCATTGATGATAACAGCCGTGAGGTATTCGACCTGACTGTCACAACTGAGAAAATCGTGGTCCGGAAAGATCGCCAGGGAGGAGTAAAGTCCCCAGTCAGCTTTCGGTATGTTCCTGCTCGAAGGACGTGGGGATGGGGTGTGGTGCAGGAGACGAACGACACAGGGGAAGTGGTCACTCGAATAGGTGTCAGAAAGGACATACCACTCGAACCGACGGGCAAGAGTGGTAGAACAGATCGAGAGGTCCAAGTGGGAGTAGGTATGAGTAGGGTCCAAGAGGAAAGTCGGGGCGCCAGTATTGAGGCAGACAAGATTGAGATGGTTGAAGACATCCACCAAGAGGGAGCCTCTCTGACAGGATGCAGGAGAGCCCCAAAGGGGACGATGGGCATTGAAGTCGCCAAACAAAAACGGCGGAGGAAGCTAAACAATCAGGTGCATCATGTCAGCTCGTCTAACTGCGGATGACGATAGAGTGTAGACGGTACAAACAGAAATAGTAAAGGCAGAAAGAGTAATACGGTCAGCTATTGCTTGGAGTGGGGTGGTCAATGGGATGGGATGGTAATAGACATCGTCCCGAACGAGCAACATGACCCCACCATGAGCTGGAATACCGTCCACAGGGGTGAGGTCATACCGCACCGAGGTATAGTGGGTAAAAGCAATACTGTCAGTGGGGCGCAACTTGGTTTCCTGGAGACCAAGGACAAGCGGACAGTGCAGGCGGAGGAGCAGTTGTAATTCCTCCCGATTAGATCGAATACCTCTTATGTTCCAATGTAACAAAGCCATCGCTAGTCAGAAAAAAGGGGGAACGAAACAGGGGAAGAGCTGGTCACCTCGACGGCCGCGGAGGGCCAGGTTTCGAGGGAACAACGCTACAACAGCGGGAGGCGGATCCTGTTCCATCGAGTCGTCGCCAGCTGCAGCCTCTGTCACGGGTTGCGTAGGAGGGGCAGCATAATTCGCCGACGAGAGGCCAGCTGAGCGCCTGGCAGCAGAGCGTCCCAACTGATGACGGCCGGGAGCAGCGACTCACGGATGGAGCATCAGACTAAACGCTCCGGGGTGGAGAGGGGGATAAAGACTTCTTCTTGGAGGCCTTCTTGGAAGTCCGATGAGGCACGGGGATGGTGGGCTGGACCCGAAGAAGGTCCTCAAGCGCAGGGTCCATTTTGGAACGCCGGACCTCTGAAGCCGGAGTCAGGAATGTTTCCCCGGTGGACGCCTGAGAAGAGGATAGCTTCTTAGGCGGCAAAGGGGGATGAAGAGGAAGGGTGGCCCCTGGGGCAGAGGGGGCAGGGGCCGCGAGGGAGGAGGATTTGGAAGGGAGGGATTTGGGAAGCGGAGGCATAGACCCCGGATGGGGTGAGGAGGTGGAGGGGGGACAGGATAGGGGTGAGGATACTGTGGAAGGAGGGGACACGACTGTGGCAAACGATATTGTCAACGTCACGGGATGGAGGCGGTCATACTTCTTCCTGGCCTCAGAATAAGAGAGACGATCCAAAGTTTTTAATTCTTGAATCTTCTTCTCCATCTGATACGTGGGGCAGTCTAAAGATCTAGGCGAGTGGATGCCAGGACAATTGACGCACCGAGGTGGTGGGGTGCATGTATGTTCCTCACGAAGAGGACGTCCACAATCGCCACAAAGGGGCTCAGCCTCACACCGTGACGACATGTGCCCAAGGCGCAAACACCGAAAGCAGCGCATAGGAGCACATAGGTCTCACGTCCCACCGGTAGCACATCACCTTTACCTTCTCCGGGAGAACGTCCCCCTCGAAGGCGAGGATAAACGCCCCAGTGTCGATGTGACAGTCTTTGGGTCCGCGCTGGACTCGCCAGACGAAATGCATGCCTCAGCGCTCCAGGTTGGCCCTGAGCTCCTCATCAGATTGCAGCAGGAGGTCCTGATGAAAAATAACCCACTGCGTCCTATTCAGTGCCAGATGCGGGACAATGGATACTGGGATGTCCCCTAGTCAGTCACACGCCTGGAGCGCCGCCGACTGTGTGGCGGAGGTGGTCTTTATAAGAACGGACCCCGAACACATTTTACTGAGAGCCTCGATTTCCCCGAAGATGTCCTCGATGTGCTGGACAAAGAACATGGGCTTGGAGGTGGCAAACGTCCCCCCATCAGTCCGAGAACAGACTAAATAGCGTGGGAAGTATATCGCCCCAAGCCGGCGGGCCTGTCCTTCCTCCCAGGGAGTGGCCAAGGGGGAAAGGGCAGGAGAACAAGAACCAGAGAGTGGTATCTTTCTTTTCAAAAGACTCTGCCGCAGATCGACCTGATACATGTTGACGTTTCATCTGCGAAACTTCCGCCCCAATACCACCCACTCCGACCAGGGGCTCTCCCCACGGCCACCACCCAGCCTCAGCAAGGGCCACCTGGCAGGATGACCATTGCCGGGAGTCCTGATGCCCCAAGGAGACGGGCATCTACTCCTTGGCCGACGTGGGGAGGGTACAGTTCAGGTGTCAGCAGTACGATCCCTGTATTGTCAGGGGGCTACAACCTAGAGGGTACATGACGACCCCACCACAACGGGCTGGCTACCGAGCTGGATTTCGGGTGCCATGGAAAGTCCATCATGATCGTACATGCAGATAGGGACGCACTATGGGCATAAATTGTGCAACCCATCAGGCGTTTAGGCCAAATTTGAGGAATAGTGGGTGTGGTTACAACGCCGTTACAATGCTGAGTGCCAAGGTCTTAGTGCACTGAGGACCAGTGATACACCACGTAAGGCGTCCTTCCCCAAAAGGCTCGTACTTCTGTAGAATTTGGAAAATGGAGGTCAAACCCCAAGGGGGACAATCACATGGAAGGCCGAAATGGTTTAAACTCCTTTTAGTCGCCTCTTACGACAGGCAGGAATACCTCGGGCCTATTCTTACCCCAGACCCACAGGGGGCAGACTACTTGAGTGTGGGGAGTTATTACCATGAGCAGTAGCACACCAGATGTCATTCAGATTTTGGGCAAAGAGAGATTTGGCATAGATCCGCACATCCACAGTTGGAATAATGAAAGGAAATGGTAGTAAGTATCTGCTTCTCTAGCCAAACGGTCAGCCAGTCCATTCCCTGGGTTGCTCAAATGACTTGGGACCCAGAGAAAGACATCTGAACAGGTGGCACACTCCTGGGCCAAGAGAAGGGCACGTATAGCAGAGACCAAAGGACGAGTTCGATAGCCAGCAGGCTGCTCGTTGGGTCTGAACAGATTAAAACACTGTGGAGGGAGGCCTGAGATAAAAAAGGAGGGCTCTGAATTTCCAGAAACTCTGCTGTGAACACACTAATTGATCCTGGCAAAAAATGGTGTTCTAAGGTAGTAGGAGACATGAAAGTGTATCCCACCTTATCTACTACCTTAGAACTATAAGTGTGAAAGATTGTGGCACCCTAGAACACTCCAAGGATGGCACATACAAGACGGTGGAGAATTAGAGTTGACACGAATCTTAGGACCCTGGAATAGATCAGTCCTAATTCATGGTCTAGTTACCATCCATGGGTGGGAGGGGTATGGGAGGAAAGATGAGATGTACATTACAGCGAGTGGAGATGGGGATCCCGACATAAGGAAGTGATACGCATGCCAACCGGCAATCCCACACAAGAAGGGGTGTCGTTTTTTTTTTTTTTTTATTGGTTTTAGGGCGCACAACTGCAACGGTCATTAGCGCCCAGACTACGTTAGGAATGCACCGCGTGTCACAAGTGTAAAACAGCAACGAAACTGAAAACACGATAAAAGACAGACTGACAGGCATAGGATTAAAAAAAGAAAACAGCATAATCAAATGTCCTTAGAGAGGGTTGTCAAATTGATAAAATGAAGAACGCGAGCAGCTGCTCGTGGGTCATCCGCTAAAATGGCTTCTAGAGTACATGGCAGGCCAAGGTCAAGACGCAGTATGTTAAAATCCGGACAGGACGTTAAAATGTGGCGGACCGTCAGCAATTGCCCACATGGGCAGAACGGCGCCGGCGCAGCCGTCAGCAGATGGCGATGGCTGAACCGGTAGTGTCCAATTCGTAACCAGGCCAAAACTACCTTCTCCCGCCGAGAAGGGCGTGAGGAGGACGTCCAAGCCACGGGAAGAGGTTTCAAGGCCAGAAGCTTGTTGTCTGTAAGTGCAGCCCAATCGGCATGCCACAGCGATAAAATGCGCCGACAAATGACCCTACTACAATCTGACGAAGGGACACAACAAGAAGCTGTCCGAGGCTGGAGGACCGCAGCCTTGGCCGCGGCATCTGCAGCTTCGTTCCCAGGGATACCGACATGGCCAGGAACCCACATAAAGCTAAGAGAGCGTGGATCCGGTGCACGAAAGGGTGAACCGGGTACGGATCACTGAGGCTCTGAATAGCGCTCAGGGAATCGGAGCAGATGACATATGCAGAATGTCGGTTGCGGCAGATGTAAAGAACAGCCTGGTAGAGGGCAAAGAGCTCAGCTGTGAAGACCGAACAATGGCCATGGAGCCGGTATTTGAAACTTTGTGCCCCGACAATAAAAGAACACCCGACCCCGTCGTTGGTCTTAGAGCCATCTGTGTAAATGAAGGTCATATTAATGAACTTCGAACGAAGGTCGACAAAACGGGAGTGGTAGACTGAACCGGGGGTAACTTCCTTCGGGAGCGAGCAGAGGTCAAGGTGGACGTGAACCTGAGCCTGGAGCCAAGGTGGCGTGTGGCTCTCACCCACTCGAAAGGTTGCAGAGAGTGAAAATTAAGGTGTTGAAGGAGGCGACGAAAGCGAACTCCACGGGGTAGCAGGGCAGAGACATACAACCCGTATTGACTGTCGAGAGAGTCATCAAAAAAGGAACGATAAGACGGGTGGTCGGGCATTGCCAGTAGCCGACAGGCATACCGACAAAGCAGTATATCGCGCCGGTAGGTGAGTGGCAACTCACCAGCGTCAGCATGAAGACTCTCGACGGGACTAGTATAAAACGCTCCGATCGCAAGTCGTAAACCCCGATGTTGTATGGAGTTGAGGCGGCGTAAGATGGATGGCCGTGCAGAGGAGTATACGAAGCTCCCATAATCCAGCTTGGAGCGAACGATCGACCGATATAGGCGAAGTAGGACGGTTCGATCCGCTCCCCACGACATACCACTGAGAACACGGAGGACATTTAGAGAACGGGTACAACGGGCAGCCAAATATGACACATGTGGAGACCAACTAAGTTTCCTGTCAAATGTAAGACCTAAAAATTTTGTTGTCTCCACGAATGGGAGAGCAACGGGACCGAGTCGTAAGGACGTTGGGGGATCTCTTTGTAGCGCCAGAAGTTAATACAGACCGTCTTCTCGGCAGAAAAACGGAAGCCATTGGCGACACTCCAGGAGTAAAGACGGTCAAGAGAACGCTGAAGACAGCGCTCCAGGAAACACGTACGCTGCGCGCTGCAATAGATGGTAAAATCGTCCACGAAAAGGGAGCCTGATACATCAGCTGGGTGGCAATCCATTATTGGATTGATCGCTATGGCGAAGAGAGCGACGCTCAAAACTGAGCCCTGTGGCACCCCATTCTCCCGGCGAAAGGTGTCTGACAGGACAGAACCCACACGTACCCTGAACTGTCGATCCATTAAAAAGGAACGAATAAAAAGAGGGAGGCGACCGCGAAGGCCCCATGTATGCATGGTGCGGAGAATGCCCGCCCTCCAACAGGTGTCGTAAGCCTTCTCCAAATCAAAGAACACAGCCGCGGTCGGGCGCTTCCGCAAGAAGTTATTCATAATGAAGGTCGACAAGGTAACCAGATGGTCAACAGCAGAGCGGCGCCTACGAAATCCACATTGTACATTGGTAAGTAGGCGTCGAGACTCGAGCAGCCAAACCAATCGAGAGTTAACCATTCGCTCCATCACTTTACAGACACAGCTGGTAAGCGAGATGGGTCGATAACTGGAAGGCAGGTGCTTGTCCTTCCCCGGCTTAGGAATCGGGACAACAAGAGACTCGCGCCAGCATGCGAGAACATGTCCCTCAATCCAGATGCGATTGTAAGTACGAAGAAGAAAACCTTTACCCGCAGGCGAAAGGTTCTTCAGCATCTGAATATGAATAGAATCAGGCCCTGGAGCGGAGGACCGTGATCGGCCAAGTGCGGTTTCGAGTTCCCGCATGGTGAATGGGGCATTATAACTTTCACGATTCGAGGAGCGGAAGTTAGGTGGCCTAGCCTCCTCTGCCTGTTTGCGGGGGAGGAAGGCAGGGTGGTAATGAACGGAGCTCGAAACCTCTGCGAAAAAGCGGCCGAAGGCATTGGAGACAGCTTCAGGGGCCACAAGGACGTCATTCGCGACCGTCAAGCCAGAAACTGGTGAGTGGACCTTAGTGCCAGATAGCCGGCGCAGGCTACCCCAGACAACAGAAGAAGGAGTAAAACTGTTGAAGGTGCTTGTGAAAGCAGCCCAGCTGGCTTTCTTGCTGTCTTTAATAATACGACGACACTGTGCACGTAATCGTTTATAATTGATACAATTCGCCACTGTAGGGTGGCGTTTAAAGGTGCGTAAAGCACGTCGACGAGCACGTAAAGCGTATCTACATGCTGCGGTCCACCAGGGGACCGGTACGCGACGTGGAGAAGAAGTAGGGTGAGGGATGGAATATTCAGCAGCAGTGAGAATGACTTCCGTGAGGTGTGCGACCTGACTATCGCAGCTTGGGAATGTTTGATCCTGAAAGGTCACCCTGGAAGAGAAGAGCCCCCAGTCTGCTTTGGAAATGTTCCAACTAGATGAGCACGGAGAGGAGGTATGCTGCAGGAGATGGATAACACACGGGAAGTGGTCGCTCGAATATGTATCAGAAACTGCATACCACTCGAACCGGCGTGCAAGTTGGGGAGTACATATAGAGAGGTCTAAATGGGAATAGGTGTGAGATGTGTCCGAAAGAAAAGTAGGGGCGCCAGTATTGAGGCAGACAAGATTGAGCTGGTTGAAAAGGTCTGCTAACAGGGAGCCCCTCGGGCAGGATGCTGGTGAGCCCCAAAGGGGATGGTGGGCATTGAAGTCTCCAGTTAACAAAAATGGTGCAGGTAGCTGAGCAATAAGTTGCATCATGTCTGCCCTGGTAACGGCAGACGACGATGGAGTGTAAACGGTACAAATGGAAAATGTAAAAGTGGGGAGAGTAATGCGGATGGCAACTGCCTGCAGGTCGGTGTGCAACGTGATGGGATCGTAGTAAATATCATCCCAGACCAGCAACATAACCCCTCCATGAGCTGGGATACCTACCACAGGGGGTAGGTCAAAACGCACAGAGGTGTAGTGTGCCAAGGCAATTTGATCGCACGGGCGTAGCTTCGTTTCCTGGAGGGCTACGACGAGCGGACGGTGCAAGTGGAGCAGCAACTTCAAGTCCTCTCGGTTGGAGCGAATGCTGCGAATATTCCAGTAAATAAGTGCCATCGTAAGAAAAAAAAAGGAAGATGAAAGAAGGGGTCACCTCGAAGGCCGCTGAGGGCCTGGCTTCGAGCGAGCACTGCTGCCGCCGCTATCAGTAGGCGCACAGTCATCGTCCATTGGGTCTATAGGTTCATCGGCCATCGTCGGAAGATGGCCGGGAGGGGGAGCTTCCTCCGCCGGTGAACGGCCAGATGTTCGGCTACCAGCGGTGCTGCCAGGCGAAACGGATGACGGCCTGGGGCGGCAACCGCTGGGTGGCGCAGGAGAAGAAATGCGCCGTGGCGGGCGAACAGAAATAACCTTGTAGCCCGCCTTGATGCTGCCAGCTTAACACTGTCAAAGGTCAAGAAAAGTGTCCGGGTCGGTACAAGGTCATTGTTGACCTTTTTCATGACCCTATGGACAGCCGTCACGCCCTGCTCAGCGAGGAAAGATTGAATCTCCTCGTCAGTCAAGCCGTCGAGGGATCTAGTATAGACCACACCACGAGACGAATTCAAAGTTCGGTGAGCCTCCACCCGGACAGGGAACGTGTACAGGAGTGTGGCCCGAAGCAGTTTTTGTGCCTGAAAGGCGCTCTCAGTTTCGAGTAATAAGGTACCGTTACGCAACCTGGTACAAGATTTGACAGATCCCGCTATGGCATCGACGCCCTTCTGGATAACGTAAGGGTTGACAGAGGAAAAATCCTTTCCGTCCTCAGATCGTGAAACGACGAGGAACTGTGGGGCAGGCGGTAGTACTTTTGTCACTGGTAGCTGGTCACGTTTCCGTTTTTGGGCAGAAGTCGAGAGAGATGGAGTGAAATCCATTGCGGAGAAATCCCCCATGATTGCCAGCGTCTCCGATGGCGCGCTCCTTCCTTGTGGGGACCCTCTCAGAGGGCACTCCCGCCTTAGGTGAATGTTTACACCTCAGGTCACACCTCCCGAGAAACGGATGGAGGGACCAATCGGCATGGTCAGAAGGTGTCAGCTCGGGCAATCACCCCTCCCCGGGCCTGGCCTTTACCAGGGGGTATACGCGTGCCTTACATGTCTACTCAGGGCGGGGAATTACGCGTTACCGGCTACGCGTGCGGACGCGTGGGTCGGCCTTCAGGCGCGCACAGGGAGGAAGGAAGAAGAGGAAAAAGGAGGGTGGGAGGGAGGGAGAGAGAGAGAGGACAGACTGTCTCAAACGCCGAGGCGGAGACCAGAGAAGGCAAGGAGAAGAAGGCAATGAGAAGGCAAGGAGAAGAAGGCAATGAGAAGGCAAGGAGAAGAAGGCAAGGAGAAGAAGGCAATGAGAAGAAGGCAATGAGAAGAAGGCAATGAGAAGAAGGCAATGAGAAGAAGGCAATGAGAAGAAGGCAATGAGAAGAAGGCAATGAGAAGGCAAGGAGATTTTGCAGGGGAAAGAGTAAGGAAGACAGTGAGGTGGAGAAGAGCAAAGAAAGGAACCAATCAAAGGAAGGAAGAAACGAGAAGTGAAAAAGCAAAATGACCGCAAATAGAGGTCGTGGAACCGTCCGTCTCCGGACGCAGGCGCTAACTACCCCCTTGAGGGGGAGGGACTCCTTTTAGTCGCCTCTTACGACAGGCAGGAATACCTTGGGCCTATTCTAATCCCCGGACCCGCAGGGGATTCCAGGAATGTAGACAGTTTAGACAATGCTGAAGACAGCGCTCCAGGAGACATGTTCTCTGAGCGCTGCAGTAGATCGTAAAGTCATCCACGAAAAGGGAGCCTGAAACCTCAGCTGGAAGGCAATCCATTAAGGGATTGATAGCTATGGCAAAAAGGGCCACGCTCAAAGTGGAGCCCTGGGGCATCCCATTCTACTGGCGAAAGGCATGTGACAAAACTGAACCCACACGTACCCTGACTATTTGATCCATTAAAAATGCATTAATAAAAAGAGGGAGGCAACTGCGAAGGCCCGAAATGTACATGGTGTGGAGAATACCTGCCCACAAACAGGTGTCATAAGCCTTCTCCAAATCAAAGAACACAGCCACCGTCTGGCGCTTACTCAAGAAGTTGTTCATAGTGAAGGTTGACAAGGTAGCTAGGTGGTCAACAGCAGAGCGGCGCCTACGAAAGCCACATTGGACATTGGTAAGGAGGCGTCAAGATTGAAGGAGCCAAACCAATCGAGAATTTACCATGTGCTCCATCACCTTGCAGACGCAGCTGGTAAGGGAGATGGGGTGATAACTGGAAGGAAGGTGATTGTCCTTTCCTGGTTTGGGTATGGGAACAACAATTGCTCCACGCCAGTGTGGGGGAACATGACCTTCAGTCCAGATGCGATTATAGGCGTGAAGAAGACAGGCTTTACCTGCGCGAGAAAGGTTCTTCAGCATCTGAATACGGATACCATCGGCCCCGGAGCAGAGGATCGGGACCAGGCGAGTGCACTTTTGAGTTACCGCATGGTGAAGGTGGCATTGTAACTTTCATGATTCAAAGACTGGAAAGATGGAGGCCGTGCATCCACTGCTGGTTTTCAGGGGAAGAAGGCGGGGTGGTAATGGGCAGAGCTCGAAACCTCCATGAAAAAGCGGCCGAAGGCATTTGAGACATCCTCAGCATCCACAAGGACTTCATTCACTACAGTCAGGCCAGAAATCAGGGAGTGGACCTTGGTGCCAGACAGCCGACACAGGCCACCCCAGAATACTGAAGAAGGGGTAAAACTGTTGGATGAGCTGGTGAAAGCCACCCAGCAAGCCTTTTTGATTTCTTTGATAGCACAATGACATTGTGCACGGAGTCGTTTGTAACCGATACAGATTGCCAACTTAGGGTGGCACTGTGCGTAAAGCACGTCGCCGAGCATGAATAGCATCGCTGCATGTGGTAGTCCACCAGGGGACTGGGACTCGATGTGGAGAAAAGGAAGTATGAGTGGTGGAATATTCAGCAGCAGTGAGAATAACGTCCATGAAGTATGCGACCAGACTATCACAGCTGGAGAAGTTTTGATCATGGAAGGTCGCCAGCTAGGTTGAGAAGCCCCCCAGTCAGGTTTAGAGATGTTCCAGCTAGTGGAACGTGGAAAAGGAGTGTGATGCAGAAGATGGATTATGCAGGGGAAATGGTCGCTCGAGTATGTGTCAGACAGAGCATACCATTCCAACCGACATGCAAGTTGGATTGTGGATATTGAGAGGTCCAGGTGGGAATAGGTATGTGTTGTGTCCGAAAGGAAGGTAGGTGCACCGGTATTTAAGCAGACTAAATTGAGATGGTTGAAAAGGTCTGCCAAGAGGGAGCCTCTCAGGCAGGATGCTGGAGAGCCCTAAAGGGGATGGTGGGCATTAAAGTCTGCAATCAACAAAAATGGTGTAGGAAGCTGAGTAATCACTTTTATTATGTCTGCCCTAGGGAAAGCAGACGATGATGAAGTGTAAACAGTACAAATGGAGAATGTGAAAGTGGGGAGAGTAATCCAGACGTCAACTGCCTACAGATCTGTGTGCAATGTGATTGGATCATAGTAGACCTCATCAAGAACCAGCAACATGACCCCTATGAGCCTGAATACATGCCACAGGGAGTAGGTCAAAACGCATGGAGGTATAGTGTGTCAGGTCAATACGATCGCATGGGCGTAACTTCGTTTCTTGGAGACCTACGACAAGCAGTCATAAACTCAACAATTGTGTCTGCCCCCTTCCTGAGCTGGTCGGGAGTGGCGGCTTCCTCCGCCGGTTAAAGGGCAGACGATCGGCTACCAGTGGTGCGGCCTGGCGAAACTGAAGATGGCTGGGGACGGCGACGGCAATTTGCGCCTCTGCTGACATGGAGAACTCTTTTTCTATGAGCCTTCATTGAAGAATTACGTTTTGTCGAAAGAACAGTTGATTTCTGTGAAGTTTGTGTATACAAGAAACCTTCGCGTGTCAGTTCTTTTTTGAAGGTCTGAGCACCTGATTTAGAGGTCCTTGTCTTAGCAGTATCTGATGATGATGTTTGAGAGTTAGGGTTGGTGGGAGGAAGAGGAGACTTTGATCAGGTGATCTTAGCACTGGCTGATCTGATGATCAAATTGCTAAATGTTAGATCACATGTCTGTGTAGCCACCTCCCTGGTAGGCCGAGGAGAGCCGAGAACGATACTGTATTTGCCTGAAGGAAGCACAGTGGGCTTCCTGCTAATGAATAACTAGCAAGTACCTGAGGTCGACACCTTCTCGTTCACTCGAATTTCCTGTATACTTTTCTTACCTTTGTAGAGGGGGCAGTCACGAGAGGAGGCAGCATGGTTGCCCATGCAGTTGATACAATGAGGGGATGGAGGTGGACAGTCACCCTCATGGGCATCCCTGCCACAGGTAATGCATTTAGCTGCACTTTATCAAGATTGCCATGTATGGTTAAACCACTAACATTGGTAACACCTTGTGGGGCTTGGTATATACGGCCGAACAGAAATGAACTCATAACCTGCTATAATTCGTGAAGGCAAGTGCACATTGTCGAATGTCAGGAGTATTTTTTGGGTCAGTATGAGGTCCTTGTCGACCCTTTTTATGACCCGATGGACGGCTGTCACTCCCTGATCAAAGAGGAAAGACAATCTCCTCACCAGTTAGTCCGTCGGGTAACCTGGTATACAACACGCCACGTGACAAATTCAAGGTGTGGTGGGCCTCCACACCTACAGGATCTGTGTGTAAGGGAGTGGCTAGAAGTAATTTTTGGGCCTGGAAGGTGCTCTGTCTCCAGCAGCAAGGTACCACTGCACAACTGAGTACATGATTTCACTGGTCCTGCAATCGCATCTACACCATTCTGAATGACGAAAGGGTTGACTGTTGAGAAATTGTGACCGCCAGATCTTGTGACAACAAGAACCTTCAGTGCTGGTGGTAGAATGTTCGGAACAGGAGTTTCATCTAGCTTTCTTTTTTGGACAGAAAACAGAAGAAGAAGAAGAGAAATCCATTGCGGACGGACGAATCCCTAACGATTGCCAGCATCTCCGATGACGTGTCCTACCTCATCGGGGCCCTCTCAGAGGGCACTCCCTCCTTAGGTGATTGTGCACACCTGAGGTCATACCTCTCAAGAAACAGACAGAGGGACTAATCAGCACGTTCGGAAGGTACAGCTCAGGCAATCACCCCTCCCTGAGCCTGGCCTTTACCAGCGGTAGATGAGTGCCTTACTTGTCTAACCAGGGCGGGGAATTACGCGTTACCCCCGCATCACCGGCTATGCGTGCGAACGCATTGGCCTTCAGACATGCACATGGTAGAAAGAAGAGAGGAAAGAGAGAGAGGGATAGAAGAAAGAATCTCAAACACCGAAGCCGAGAATAAGACATGGAAAAGAAGGCAAGGAGAATGAGGAAGAGAGAGAAGTAAGGGCATGAAAACAAGGAGAAGAGTGAATGTAGGGAAACACCAATAGAGGAAGAAAGTGTGGGGATGGAGAAAAACAAATGAAACAGGATCCAGGATTTTTCTAACATCCATGCCCGGGCGAAGGCTCGATACATTACTCCCAAAAAGAGAGATTGGGAACGAGGAGGCATGGGGTAGGGGGGTAGGGCAGACAGGAAAGGAAGGAGAACTGCACTAGCTCGGGGCCCTGTGCTCGCCACGCACATATCCAAAAAAGAGTTGTGGACCACCCTGGGAGCACAGCCATGTCGAGATGAACCAGAATACCAAGATTGGGGAAGGAGGGGGCAACTGGGAGTCGGCAAGGATAGGGAGGGAGGGCAGGGTGACAAATGTGGCCAGTAAGGAAGAATTGGCTGCAAGAGTTCAGAGTCCCACATGCGCCACGTGTGAACTCACGAAAGAAGAAAGAATTGCAAGCCCCCTGCAGGAAGAGGGGGTTCTGACTTGAGGGCATCAGAGTGTAACATAAAGTTGCCCACCATAAAACTTCCATCATTCAAATGTGATGTAAAGTGGTTCAGGCATCATTTGTGAGTCTTGTGGTAAATAGAGAGGAATTAGAGGACACTGCTAAATAACCACTTGCTTAGTTCAGTAACATGTGCAGCTCACTGCCAATCTTCTTGTGACTACCACCAATTTTAATGTAGCTTTTGATACAGTTTGCAACACATACAATAATCCTAGGCTGATTGCATCAGCACATCTGAAGAATGATGTTAATGTTCCTGTCAGTGACCGGGGAAAGTGCAAATGAACTTGGTGCACTACTTCAAGCAATGTTCATTTGCTGATTGGATTACAACTAAATGTATCCTTTCAAGACTTAATTATATCACTGTTCTTTATAGAAAATGTTGACCCGTCTGTAAGATCAGAATTTAAAACCTGCCTGAGTTTCAATAGCTTTCTGGCATTAGAATATAGATGTGCTTTACTCACAAATAAATGCAAATCCGAAATCATTAAGGCTACAGTACTATCAAGACACAGCACATGTTGGAACAAACAGCAGATCACCTACAACGCCAAGCACATTGGGCATTTGAGATGAATCTAGTCCCTGCTAGTGCTGCATTGGTCAAGTGCCACTTGCCTCATGCTTTGCAGAAGTGCAGCAAATTAAGGCAAGCCACAAGTAGCAAACACAAACCTATAGTGATGCCCAACAAACTGATCAACAACTGTCCCAAGGGTGATCGTAGGGCTTCTAGTTGCACATCTGTATGCTGTCATGCTTGTTGAAAATGGCACCACACACTGCTACAGACAGAAATAAAACAACAAAGATGGAACAAGGAAGGATTGTCCTAGTGACATGAAACACAAAAACAATGGTATACATTCATCAAATACATTGCGTTATTGCTCACTTAAAGTCATCAGAGACAAACAAATGCTGCTTACGACAGTGACAACACAGTTGACAGATAGCAGTGGCACATGGCAAACTTATGCTCCCTTAGTTTCTGACTCACAGTCATGATTTATATCTGAAGCATGTGCACAGTGCCTCTCACTTCACAGATGGCACAGTAAAGTATACATGCAAGGAACAGGTGGAATCATATCAGAAATGAAACAGCACATCTCTGTTCAAGTTGACTCCTGTATAAACATCTTCATTTCACCTTCGGTCAGGGATCAAGACAAGATGTCAGTTACCTTCAGCAAAATTAAACGGTGTGTTGGATTTGACACATATGAAACGTATCAATCTAGAATTTTGGTCACCTGCCAAGATCGACATGTTGCTGGGAGCAACAGTTTCTCTGTACATTCAGAAGGTAAGGACTATCTCAATATGAACTGATCATCCAGTGCTTTAAGAGACAGAACTGTGTTGGGTTATGTATGTCAAAGGAGTATCAAATGGTAGAGCACAAAATTTTGTCAAGGTTGCCATTCATGTTATGCTTTGTGAAAACTGACACTGACTTTCTTGAACAAACTGTGGAAGACAGAAGGATTAAATCATGTCTGAGTCGTAGCAACACTTGCACGTGTGTGTGGGTTTGGTGGGTCCTGGAGAACAATTGGCCTGTGGGCATGTGGCTGGCAAGTTGTTGCTTTTGGCAGACTTCCACTGTCCGGTGCAGGTCCTGAGATGCCGCTGAAGGTTGAATCAGTCAGGGCGAGCTCGGTTGGCTCACATAAGGCCAGATAGCTGTGAGCTGCATGAAGACATACAGACATTGCATGCAACCTGATTGGCAAGTTACTGTCTTACTCTACAAGCTTAAATTTTGTGTCTCCTCAATGATCACCCAAGTGGGTAGGATGCAATAATACCCTGGCTCGAATCCTGCGATGCACGGGTCCTTCACAACTGAGTGGAGTAAAGTGTTGTTCTTTTATATTTGAGTAAGGTCATGTCTGTGTTATCTAAAATTGCATCTGTTATATTAATGCACCTATGAGTGACTGAGTGCATGATCATCAGTCAGTGTTATTAATTGCAATTTGTGTTCCAGGTAATATGTCATGCAAGTGTAAGAGTATTCCCTGTTAAAGTCTCAGGAAGAGAATCAATTGTAACGTGATCTATGTCAGAGGCAAAGTGATCTTGGTACATGGGTACACTTGAGTTATTTTATCAGCAGGTGCTGATATTTTCAATTCTGAATAACAGAAATTTTAAACAGTGTCAATTACATTGCAAGTCACTTGTGCCTTTTGTTCACATTTTCTACTTCCTGCCCCTTCTTGTGTGAAGCTTTATTTGTGCAGAATTCTGTTCCCATTGGTGTGTGTTGGCAGGGTAGCTTTGGCAAGAAATGATGTGTTCTTGTTCCCTGTGCCCAGAGCAGAGGCATGTTTGCCTTTTGCCATGGTGGCACCTCTGTCGTCGCATGGCGTCTGAGTTGACTGGCAGTCTGCCGCCCCTACCAGTCACTCGAGTGAAGCGAAGTTGCTCATCTGACATGTTCCATGGCAGTGTGTCACAGTTTGGGCAGGAAACAGTAGTCTGCTCTATTTGGTGAATTTATTTAGATCAAAAGGCTAAGGTACATTTACAAAGCCTGAGGTTCCTCCTCATTATAACTAACTACTCACTTAAATGTTGCACCCTTATTAACAATTCTCAATACGTTAAGTTTAAAACCTGTTAGTTATCAGTGTAAACTGTCGATCTTTACCTTGGTGCATAATCATTAGTCCACTTGGGGAATTTAGCTGCTCATTCTTTGTTGACTGTGATAGCTCTCTGCTGTAGCTCACGATCTGCTCTGAATTTTTGACAACTGTACGTTTATTAAATGTCAGTTTTAATGTTTGTTTGCAATTCATGGTTTGGGATTCATACTTAAAATTCATACCTTCCCATGTGTCTGGTATGAGGCACTGTATTTTACTGCTTATTGGTTTTCCTTTCTTTTTGTTATGTGTTGTACATTGCTAAGAGGTCTTCCAACAAATATAATCAGTGGTGTGGCTTGCGAATCTTCCTGTATTTGGATGAATGTTTTTCAACAGTAACTTAAGCTTGCAAATTGTTAATGCATCTAATGTCAGTCACTGTAATTAATTTGATTGATAAAATTGTTTGTTGAACCTGCCCAATTCGTGTGACCTTTCCTTGTTTTGTGAACTGTGTACTTCCAATTACATGCCCTTTTCATAATGGTACAATTGCCAAAATATGGCTTCTAATTAATTAAGCCTGCTAAAGTTTTTACTGTGAGTCTCATGACTGTTTTAATACGCTTTTAAACTGTAATAATATGAATGTTGTTAAGTAATAAATTGTATTACATAAAACAACAAATGAAAAAATATGTGAGTCCACATTCCTCTTCTTTTCCTTAAAGCTGTCCAAACACTAGTTGTGTGGTATCAATGTGTTAATGATAGAAGAAGTGCAGCAATGTGACTCACACTTCGTGGAACACACAACTAAAGATTGAACAGGAAGAGCAAAGTTTGTTATGCAATTCTTTCAACAATGCAGCAAAATGCTTCTCCCAGACTGAACAGAAACTAACAAGACAATCAAAGTTTGTGGAAAGCTACACAGAGTTTATGAGGAAGTATGAAGGTTTACGACACACGGTAGTAGTCATGACAGAAGCCATTTCATAGTACATGCCACTTCAGCTCAACTACTAAACAAGAGCAGCATTTGATTGTCTTGCCAAATCAAACACAAATTTGTCATTAAACAGTCTTCCAATGATATGACCAACCATTCAACATTATTTGTAATCCATAACATTATGCTTCCACATACATCGCATTGCCTTCACAGTAGACATGGAGAATATGCATTTTCATGTTCTGGTAGTAGATGAAGATCGCACTTTCCAAAGAATATTGTGGAGGAGTGATAGATCTGCACCACCTCTGGGATACCAATGAAAGACAATCACATACAGAATGACTTGTGCGCCCTTTTTGCAGCCAGTGGTCTGTTACAGTTAGCTCACAAAGAGAGTGAGCAGAGTGAGGCAGTGAACATTCTCACTAATCATTTCAATATCGACCATTGTATCTCAGGATGCAATACAGTAAGGGGTGAAATCAAGCTCCAGTAAGATCTCATTAAGATATTGATAAGAGGTGGAGCTTCACTATGGAAATGGTACAGCAACACAGACGAACTATTCAAAAATATCCCCTCAGTGGTGCAAGAAACACAACTACTTTTACTGCTTGATAATGATGAGGATGTTAGAACTTGAGGTTTATTCTAGCATCCAGCTGCTCAACATTTTGAAAGTGTGAACAATTTCAAACCAGCACCTAATATCTACAGCTTCACAAAATGCACTGTACTGTGTGCCACATCATACATTTTTGATCCATTTGGATTAATTAGTCCCATTGTTATCAGATTTAAGATATTTTTGCAATGTCTATGGCAGCATAAGTTAATGTGGAATGGGCCCTTGTCCTCAGATTTGCACACCTTGTGGCAGACACTATACATTGAGATTCATATGACAGACAGCATGCGTGTTGATCATATGGTCACTGCAGGAGGGACAGCTACCTGTATACAGGAGTCAGTACAAGATCTGGTTGATCATCCAAAGATTGATCATTTGATTCTGTTTCATGTATCAGAGACATACCTGAATATTACTGGAAGCAAATCCCAAACAGCGAACGTAGCTACAGAACGTAGCTACACAGTTACTTTTACTTCACACAGCACAACCGGTGATAGATGAGCTACCAAACATGAAGTTAGATTTATTGAATTACTGTGCAACCCAAGATAAACTTGTGATACCCAAAGACAAGAAGACCTCTCTATGAATTGCACGAGAAATCAATTTAACGACCATGATAATATTCTAAAAAAGGGTTTTTTTCAAGTTCGTCTGGCTATGATAATAGCAAGAAGAGTGACTCCATTACCATTTTGAAAATGGTCAATGACGTATAATTGCAATAACTGAATATTTTAGACAACTGTAGGTGGTAAATGTCATGTTTAATGAATATCAAATGTGGTGTAACCTAGCTCTGGGGTAAAGTTACATATTTTGCGATGTCTATAGTACCAATGAATGATGGTCGCTGCCATAAAGTCACATTCTAGTTCAAATAATGGGTTTAAACTTTTATTCACTTCAGGAATTTTCTCTCTTGCACATGAAATCTGCTGCAAATGTGTGAAGAGTTTCTGCAGAGTGGGACAGCAATAGTTGCTTCATCAGGCTTCACTGTACTTGCTGATTTGAGTGTTTTATTCCATGCTATCTCATTCTCATTCAGTGAAGTGCCTTGCCCTAGATCTGTTGCACTGTGACAATGCCATTATATCAGGAGACGAAATATGAAGTTACAATGTCATTAGCCAGTATGCGAGTATTCTTTGATATATTTTTGTAATTGTTCAGTAGTTAATTACATTGTAAGAAAAGACTTGAGACAACACTTCAGTTACCAGTGCAAATGAAGTTGAAAAGGTTGTGGTGTCAGGAAAGATTGGAGTGCAAAAAATAATAAGCATGAAGTGAAGATGAATAGGATATGTAGAAAGGTGTTGAATAATTAAAATCGGGTGTGCAGGGCAGCCCACAGAAGGGCTAAAAACCATGGGCTGATGAAATTTGTTAGCACCCTGGAAGCAGGCCAGGAAACAGGGGATGGGGGGTTCATTACATGCCACAGAGCCAAACTTCCTTTGCTGCTGGTGAAACTCACCATCTCTGTCAGTCTCAGTGGTGCTGCCTCTACTTTCACTCACCTGAGCAATAGGACGCGGGGCTTCCCCAACAACAGGGCCTGATTGACAAAAAAGGAAATTGTGTGTTAATATAAAAAATACTTAATCTGCAAAAGTCAAACAAACTGTTGATAAATGAAGACTGTTTCAATATGTCATTATAAAGAACAGAATCAATTATTTAAATCTTTTAGAGAGCCTAGTGATCAGCGAATAACTGAGCATCTAATCTAGTCAATAATGTACAACAGTGAACATTACTAACCGAGTTCCACAAAGTCAGAACTTTATTCCAGTTGCAAGCTGGCTATCTGAATACCACCAGGGGCAAATAAACTTTTATTGTCAACATTTCAAATAATTATTGACCAAATTTTTTAATTTAAAACCCTGTAGTAATCAGCTTATTAAAACATACAAATTTATGTTACAGGGTTAATTTAACAATTAGGAACTGAGTGTATGACTGGATATGCAGCCTCACTCACTGCAAGCATATGCTGTCATTCTATTCATCCAGTATTTGACAATGAGAGCACTTGGTGACTTGCAGAAAACTTCACCAATCATTTAAAATTATCAGTAACTTTTCTCAGAGATACCCTACAGAAAGTAATAGCAAAAATTTTATCACTTACCACATTTTTGTAGTTCATGCAGTAAAATTGCATATCAAACACATACTATGTAATCCTCCTTTCTTTACTTACAGATGGATACACATAGCCAGGAGACGGTGTAGCGGATGATTTGGGGTATTTCTCAGGTGCATTGTTTATAGAGATGGGGCAGGAAGAAATTTGTTGGGTATGGGAACAGGATGGAGTAGAAGACATAATAGGAATGAGGTGGAAGTGTGTGGTGTAACATCTGACTGGTACCTTACAATGCTGTCTTTTGACATTCAACAGAGTGCTGTCTGTTGCTGGCATATGAATAGGCCTGAAACAAACTCAGTGCAGCTCATCTTGCCCGTGATAACAATTGCATAATTCTGTACAGGGACCACATGACACTGGAAAACTCTCCAGTATTCCTGTGCACTGCACAGCCTTCATAGATCACTGTACAATGGCTAACCAGCCAACCCCAGTCCCAGCCCCCACATCAACTATCTAATTACGAGTGCCATAACTGTATTAACAAGAATGCAGCCCACAATATTGGCGTTTTCAGTGCAACCTACACTTAAGATACCTAGAGCAGTGGCTCTCAGTTGTTACACACAGAGTGCTGAACTGGAGCTTCAAGAATAGTTATCATGTTATCGGATATCTTTTAGTGGATCAGGTCATTCTCTACCTTGCCTTAAATAGAAATCTGTTTCCATTGCTGCATGTTGTTACATACAATCTGTGTTTCTATGAAGCTCTATTCCTCTTGGCTACTTAGAAACACCTCTCTTCTTGTGGTTTTTTCATTACTACCTTGTCTCTGGAAACTAATTACCAGTGTCTTGTATTCCATTGGGCAGCCTTCATCTCTGTGTTCAAGTGCTTCTACACAGGGTTTGAATGGTTTTGCTCCATGTTCAAAAAACACTCTTACCATTTCCTTTGAGTTGGATAGTACTCTACACCTTTGTATTGTGATGTTCTCTGATTGATTGTCTTCTTATTACATGTTTTATCTTGCATCTGTTTTCATCCCTCCTTGATGATGATGTGGCCTGGTATTTTTCTTTCAGAACCGTGCATCCTGGATGGCACTGCTATCTCCTCCATGGGGATGACAGTTGTCATATTTTTGGCTGCTGCAACAGTCACAACTATTCCTCTGAGCACTACAATATTGGAATATAGGAAATTACCAGTGCTGCTGGCAGTGCTCAGCTTAACTCATATTAGTGACAACCTTACAGCGTAACAGGACTAGTGTTATGTTTTTTTGCACTAGGAAGCCATTTAACATGCCCAACATTATAATGTGCCTTCTGTGTTGCAATGAAGTTCTAATGTTCATGACAACCTGAGCACATTTCTCACCTTGTGCATGGATCATCCATAATAGGTGGGATGAATGACCATGTGAGTGGGTGGCAGATGGGGCAATGCAGCTCCCTACTGGACTCCCTGTAGAGAGGTGAGGCAGGAAGACAAACACATTGGTCTGGGAACAGACTGTAGTGAAAGTCTGAATGGGAAATATATTAAGAGCAAAGGGACAGTGATACTGTATGTACATTATCTTCGGATACTTATCAGAAATTCTCTCCAAACGTGTGTGCACATTTCTCCTATGTGTTTCAGTTGTTTCTACTACACTATTTACTCCTAGCCTCTTCATTTCAGAGGTAATCAGCTCTCATGTGTCATAAAGTAAAGCATAGAAACCTTATTCTTGCTGACTCTGTTCTTCATAAATCCCCCTCTCCCCCAGTATTCAAAACACAGATCCATAAATAATTGTAAACACTTAAAGTATGCCAAGAAACTACTAAGACAGCGAAGACAAAATAAGCAAAACAATGCAATTGTCTCCAGTACACTATCTCATGAGGAGGAAGAAAAAGAGTACATCAAAAAACAGTATCCGTACATTTGTGATGGTTAATCTCCAACTACAGTCAGGATTTTGACAGGGTCAGGATTAATAGATACATGCATTAATTAGCAAAGTTGTTTTGTAAGCTCTATTACTGCAATGCCAGACATGTCATCCAGCCATAGATACTTAGCCTTAGCTGTGGTAGCTATTATAAATGTAAAAACGTAGCTTTGAATATAAAAGGAGTGATCAAAACACTAATTTTTCTGAACACAATAGTTACAAGACACAGACATCACTTCTCTTCAAGAATCAGTGATCAGTGAAAATATATATCTAATAGTATATACCTAGCTAATAATGTAATAAATATAAATAATATCTTCACTGACTTTGCCACCCACAAAAAAGCAAAATCCTGGAAGTTATTTCTACAAAAGTAGTTAAGAAGACTTCTTGTGTTGGTGATATGAGGGCTATGTAGCACTGGAATGGAGACAGGGAAGGGTCTAAATGGATGAGAAAACTGACTAATTAAGGTTGAAGCCAGGAGTGTTACAGGAACATGGGATATACTGCAGGGAGAAATCCCACTTGTGCAATTCAGAAAAGCTGGGGTTGGTGAGAAGGATCCATATGGCACAGGCTGTCAAACAGTCATTGAAATTAAGGATGTCATGTTGGGCAGCATGCTCAGCAACAGGGTGGTCCACTTGTTTCCTGGCCACAGTTTATCAGTGGTCATTCATGCAGAAAGACAGCTTGTTTCTTGTCATTCCCATGCAGAAAGCAGCACATTGGTTGCAGCTCAGCTTGAATATCACATGACTGGTTTCCCACATATCCCTGCCTTTGGTGGGATATATGATGTTTGTGACCAGACTGGAGTAGATGGTGGTGGAAGGATGTATGGGACAGGTCTTGCATTTAGTTCTATTACAGCGATATGAGCCATTAAGTAAGGGTTGGGAGCAGCGATTGTGCTGGTTTGGACGAGTATATTGTGCAGGTTTGTTTGACGGAGGAATACCACTGTGGGACAGGTGTGAAGGATAGTAGGCAGGACATTTCTGATTTCAGAGCACAATGACAGTCAGAACACTGGCAGAGGATGTAATTCAGTTCTTCCAGTCCTCAGTGGCACCGAGTTATGAGGAGAATGCTCCTCTGTGGCCATATGGTGAGAATTTGGGGGTAGTGGAGAACTGCAAAGATAAGACGCACAAGATTTGTTCTTGTACAAGGTTTGGAGGATAATTATTGTCTGAACACTTCATGGAGACCCCCGGTATATTTCGAGGAGGACCCCTCATCACTGCAGATGTGACAACCGTGGGTGAATGGGCTGTATGGGAGGGACTTCTTGGTATGGACTGGGTAGCAGTTGTCAAAATGGAGGTATTACTTGTAGTTAGTAGGTTGGATATGGACAGAGGCAGTGATGTAGTCGTCTTTGAAGTGGAGATCAACACCTAGGAACGTGGCTTGCTGGCTTGAGAAGGTCCTGGTGAGACAAAGGAGGAGAAGCTGTTGAGGTTCTTGAGGAATGTGGATAGGACATCCTCATTCTCGATCCAGATCACAAAGATGTCTTCAATGAATCTGAACGAAAGGAGGGGGTTTAGGATTCTTTGTGTTTAGGAAGGGCTTTTAACCCATTACCTCATCAGTCGTATCCCTGTAAAAGACTTAGGTGCAAGACCTGTCCCATACATCCTACCACCACCACCACCACCACCACCACCACCACCACCACCACCACCACCACCACCACAACCACAACCTTCTTCTCCAGTCTGGTCACAAATATCACCTATCCCATTGAAGGCAGTGCTACCTGTGAAACCAGTCAAGTGCTTTATAAGCTAAGATGCAGCTATTGTGCTGCATTATATGTGGGCATGACAACAAACAAACTGACTGTCCACATAAATGGCCACCTACAAACTGTGGCAAGAAACAAGTTGATACCCTGCTGCTAAGCATGCTGCCCAACACGACATCCTTCATTTTAACTCTACTATATAGCGAGTAGCAACTTTCTGTATCGTAATATTCTTTATTTCAATCCACTTCTTAAGTTTAATGAGTAATTCACCCCAGTTGCATACGATTATATTTTGTGTTTAATTCTAAATGAGCTATTTCTCCTTTATAATTTAATTATTTGTTAGATTAAAAAAATTTACTTGCCAAGCAGCAGCAGAAACACACACACACACACACACACACACACACACACACACACACACACACACACACACACACGTGGTCTCAGTGACATACATATGGTAGGGGATAACTCTATGACATCTGAATCTTCCCACCTGCTGTTGAACAAGAAATTGTTATGTTCCATCACTAATGAATGTGGCAACATACCCGTATTTCTCTATAACCTCCCTATGTTTACCGTGAATTGTGGATATGTAAATATACATATATACTACATAAAACATAGCCCTGAGAATGATATTTTGTTTACATATTACAATTTCCCATGGTAAACTGGGTTAGAAGCTCACAGTTTAATATCAGAAATAGAACTCTTGTCGAACCGTGTAATTTAATTGGATAGATAAAAACATCTAATCCCCAATCCCATTCTTTTGTGTGTGTGTGTGTGTGTGTGTGGGGATGGGGGGGGGGGGCGCGTGGGCGCGCGCGCGCGCTGTAAACATGGGGAGGTTATACAGAAATACGGGTATGTTGCCACATTCATTAGTGATGGAACATTACAATTTCTTGTTCAACAGCAGGTGGGATGATTCAGATGTCATTGAGTTATCCCCCTCCACATGTATGTCATTGAGGCCACCTGCAAATAGCCCATTATCTCTAACAGTGACAGCCGATTAATGCATCAAAAACAAGTCTCAGGGGTGTTTTGCTGCATAAAGGAAATGAAGCTCCCTCTGTGCCAGTAGCTTATGCCAGCTTGACCAAAGAGAATTACCAATTTGTACAATGGATGTTAAATTCATTACTATACCATGAATACAAATGGAAAATATTTGCAGATTTCAAAGTAATTGCTATGGTACAGAGAATGTAACAAGGGTACGTGGAGTATGCCTGTTTTCTTTGTGAATGGGATAGTCGAGACAGAAATTGTCACTACAAGATAAAGAAATGGCCTAGGCAGAGATGGAAGGTGGCCGAAAAAAATGTACAACATTAATGTCAGGTAGCTCCTGAAGATACGCTACTTCCACTGCTTCACGTCAAACTTGGCCTAATGAAACAATTTGTATAGGCCATGGATTAAACAGGCATTGGATTGGCATATCTAGCTACCAAATTTCCTCATCTTTCAGATGCATAAGCAAATGAAGGTGTATTTGTGGGCCCACAAATATAGGATCTACTGAAAGGTGCAAATTTTGAAGCATTTTTAAATGACACAGAAAAGACAGCATGGGTTTGATTCAAGAGGGTTTCAGAGAACTTCCTCAGAAGAAGAAAGGCTATTAATTACAAAGCAATGGTGAATGATGTGATCAAAGCATATCAAGATCGGGGGTGCAGTATGTCTTTGAAGATACATATGATGGACTATCACCTGGACTACTTCATGGAGAGTGGAGTGATGAATTTAACAACCATGGCGAAAAATACCATAGGGACATTTCTACCATAGAAAGGAGTTATGAAGGGAAGTGGGTACCTTCTATGTTAGCAGATTATTGCTGGAATATCATTAAAGAGAAGAAAGATTCACAATACAAGAGAAGAAAGTGATGTGCATTAGAATAGTGTGGTTCATTTTCTTGTCGATTTCCTCTTATTTCTCATATCAAACAAATGCTACAAGGTGTATCCAAAAAGATTTCTGTGTTATATGTTAGAACTCACCCTCCATTAATGTGATGAAATTATAACATCATAAATATGTGAATTTCTCTATTGAATTTCACCTCATGTTTGCTGCAATATATCAGAAACAGAAGAGAAAAAGAAAATTGTGATTATTCATAAAAAATCCCTGACAGAAAAAAAACTAAGAACAGTTTTGAATTCAGCAATCTAAGTACAAATAGGATCACAATGTATTTTTTCAGAAATAGAAAAGAAGTTATCTTTGTAGAATACTGTTATTTTGGCAAAGTTGTTGTATTAACTGTTATATTATTCTATTTCTTCTTTAAATATTGTGCACTAAATCCACATTGTGATGGAATTAAACAAATGCTTTCTTCAAATATTCTTGTGAATTCTATCACATTTCCCAACAAATGTACACGTTGGCAGATCTAAAACAACATTACGATTAGGTAGGCTTGCCAACAAAATACATATCATTGAACAGAGAGCAGAAAGGATTAAATCTGAGGGTGAAATGTCAGGTGAAAAAGTGGGTGCTGATTGACATCCCAACCCAGTTGCTGTATAGTATTTCTTGCAAGTGTAGCAGAATGCCGGTTGCTGTTATTGTGGAATATCATCACTTCACACAGTCTTCCTGGTTGTTGTTCTGGGATTTCATCTGGAAGATATCTGTTGATGACAATAAATGCCAACAGGATAGTTACACCTCATGCGAGCTACTCTTTCTACACCACATATCCACTGTTCCACCAGATGTCCGACACTCTTATATGGATGCATCCAAGTCTTCCTTTTGGGGTGAAAATACATGTTGAACATGGCTCAATAAGTTCTTTGCTACAAAACCACATGATTTTTTACAGTTATGGATTTAGTAAGTTACCCCAACATTTGCAGATTTCAGTGATCAGTGAAGCAGATTATATTATTTATGACGACTTTAGTCTCCATTATTACAGCCTTATGCACCAGCCTAAGATGTTCTGTTGGTCATAAAAGGGTTAATGTAGAAATAAACAATCAAAGGCTAAGTCTGGAATAACATTTGCCACAGTCTGTCCCTCTGTCAGTCACATAAATTTTTTTAAACCTGCAGGCCAACTGCATGAGGAGTTGTGGTGGACTGATTGATTGAGAATGTCAGTGAGGGGATGGGTTGGAACAGGGTGTAATATAAGAGGCACAGGGGCAGATACAGGGATATGGATGGAGTTATTGCATGGGATAGGGCAGCATAGGGGTAACGAGTACTAAGGGAAGGAGGATTGTGGAACTTAAGGATGAGTTAAGGGGAACTCCCACATGTTTAAATTAGGGAAGTTGATATGGAAGTGGACAGGGTGACAGAATTGGAGATGGGTCTCGAGAATGTAGTACACAGGTTGTGAAGCTATGACCAAGTCAGGCATCTTGTACTCAGTAGCATGTTGTCATTGCGTAGTCAGTTACCCTCTTGGCAGGCGAGGGATAACCAAGGCACCCAGGCTACTTCACACGTAAGTCAGGTGGAGAAATACAGCTTTGGGAAACGAGAGGGATCACAGGGGCAATAATCTTCATTTCAAGACATGATGATGAGTTTTCAAATCACTGGCCATAAATGTGGTTAACTTGATCCAGTCCCTGATAACATAGGCAATTTTTCTCTTTAAGAAGCTCAACTATGCTGAATGGTGGTTGTATATGTAAATATATTTATCTCAAGATGATGATTTTAATATGAGCCACGACTACAGGATAAGGGAACTGTGATCTAAACATTACTACTTATCGTAGTGTGCCAATGTGTAATGTTAGCTCAGCTTTAAAATGACTTATTTTTAAATATCAATTTGGTAGTTAAAAATTTGTCTTCTTACTCTTTCGTTATGTTTCCCTCACAATCTACCACAGTATACATTTTAAACACAACTGCACATTTGTGACCAATCTTTTGTAGTTACAAAGGCACTGCCAATTTTCAGTATGAATTATGTACCATGTAATTAACATCCAGTGCCAAGTTCAAGTATAAGTAAAAAATTTTGAACAACTGTTTCACTAAAATAGTTTAGCAAGAAAAATATGGAAAGAATACCAAATAATAAAATATTAAAGTGATAACTTTAACATGTAATTAAGCTACTGAAGAAAGCAAAAATCTCACCTTCCAGTACCTCCTCCGTGTGTTCCTCTTCCTGCTCCTGCAATAAAATAAAAAAGCTGAATAACTTTACAAGAACTGAATTTAAGCATAAATCAAACACCTTCTAATGTGTCAGTGGTATGTTATCCCACTGCACATGCTGATCTCAGTGTTAGTAAGTTGGTAAATTATATAATGACAGATTACGAATCAGGTGCAGTGACAAGTAGATACATGTGAAATTTTATTTTAGTGCAATTGACGAAAACTGCATAATAATACAAATGAAGAATCACAAATTATTTCTATTTCAATTGAGCGTAACTATCTGAATTCACTAGAGCTTCCAGCTGCCACATACAGCAACTGTCCCAGTGCAGGACAAATGTACCCACAAAACACAAGTCAACATGGTGGGAATGTAGACTACAGTTGCTAGATTCATGAAGGCTGGTGTAAGGATAATGCCAGTGACTGAAATAGAAGTACAGCATGGTTTGCTGGAATGAACACCCCTCAAATATGAGCTGGTGGAGTAGTCTAAAGCAGCATGGAAGGGTTGGGTTGTTTGGGGAAGGAAACCAGACAGCTAGGTCATTGGTCTCATCGCATTAGGGAAGGATGGGGAAGTAAGTCGGCCATGCCATTTGAGAGGAACCATCCCATCACGGAAGGGGAAATGAATAACAGACCATTACAAAATTACAGATCATAGAGAAAGTGATAGGGTTTATTATGCCTATATCTGCTGCTACCAGGGCAGAAATTTGAAATTGATTCTTGGTCCCAGAGAGCCATCTGAGGTTGCCCCACACAACAGAAGAGGGAGTGGAACAGTTAAGTGAACTAGTAAATGGACATTTG
This sequence comes from Schistocerca nitens, assembly GCF_023898315.1. Taxonomy (NCBI): domain Eukaryota; kingdom Metazoa; phylum Arthropoda; class Insecta; order Orthoptera; family Acrididae; genus Schistocerca; species Schistocerca nitens. The sequence goes on along the minus strand of NC_064615.1, from coordinate 1,135,661,507 downwards.
AAAATTGGTGTCAGATGCAGCTGAATCATGTCCGCACTTGCTTAGAAGCCTGTGGGAGCCACTTTGGACAGGTTCTCTAACGGTTGTCTTGTCTCAGCATGTTGAGTGCTGTAATGTACTGTACAGGATTTCCGACCTTGAGTCTGTACGATCCTCTTTGCTCGTTATTCTCTAAGGGGTAGTTTGCTATAGTTTCTTCCTTTCTTCTTCTTCTTCTTCTTTTTCACTTTATGAGTCAGGGATTCTTGCCTGCTGTGGTTTTACAGTTGTCTCCACAATCTCCTGGACTGTCCTCCATCTCTTCTGCCACTCAGCGTGTACTCCTACATTACCTGTGTAAAGTCTGGTTTTGTATCTTTTTAAATGTTTTATTATGTATTGATCCTATATTTAGTCTTTCCTAATATCTTCATTTTGGATTGTATCTACCCTCACACCACCATTAATACTCCTTTAGGATCTCATTTCTGCCGCCTGTATTTTTCTCAGTTGGTTTTGAGTTGACACCCACATTTTATAAAGCAGTGTGGCTATAGCCATTACTTTCTAATTTCATTTTCATTTCTTTCCCAATTTTATTTTTAATCATTCTTTGAATGGTCCCACATACAGCTTGAAATTGGCTAAATTTCTGATCAATGTCATTTTCATTTTATAAACTTCTGCAACAGCCAAGATATTTGAAATTTGATAGTTGATCTAAAATGTTGTTTTCTGGTACAAATTTTGATCTGGCTGGATCCTTTGCTCAAAAATACATAATTTTCATTTTATTAACTACAGTTTTACAATTATATGATTTCTGTAGGTTACTTACAACATTAATGGGTACGTGTGTCTCATTCACCTTAATCATTATTTGATCATCTTCAAAAGGAAAAGTATTTAACTCAACACTATCTGACAGCCCTATTTCAGGTTCTACTAGCAATTTCAGTTTCTTCAAACTGTCATCAATACAGGTATTAAAAAGACAATCCGCTCACTTCTTTTAATTCCTGTATCTATGGTAAAGCCAGTAGTTCTATGGCGACTCATTTCTATCAAAATTAGGTGCATATAGGGTAGTCCCTATTTTCTAGCATTTGCCATAATTTCATTCGATTACACTAACAAACGCCTACTGAAAAATCTATGAAAGTGAAATTTGCTTCCAAATCACTTTCTCTTGTTTGTACCATTATTTGCCTAATGGTGAAGACATTACTGATGCACGATCCCCCTTTTATACGGCCCACTTTACTCTTCTCGTAACAGACAATTTGCAATAGTTTCTCCGCAATTAGCAAATTCACACATTATAACATTTGAAGTAGTCCTATGTAGGTCAAATATACACAGTTGTCAGAAGCAGTGTGAAAAGATTGTAATTGGGTTGAAGGGTAAGCTGTGCTGAGAAACAGTTTGAAGAAAAAGATAAGATACTTTGGGCCATTCCCAAGTTACTTAGCATTGATGTTAGCTTATCGGGCTGTTGCATGCACAAATTCAAGCGGTCCGCCACTTATATTTAGAGTCAGTTGTTCCCATGGCATAGATATTAGTGCTGGAGACTGCTCAGCCTTTGAGTCAGTTTCGATCCTTCAATTTTGCTAAAACTTATGGGCAAGCTGGGCAGTGGAGAACAAGAGTGATGATGATGATGAGTTGGGTTGAGGTGGTGCTCAACATCACGGTCATCATCACCCTGACAAAAAGTCAGCATGAAATCTCATGGGTGGTGACAATGGCTGTCCACACAATCAGAGCAGTTTATAGCGTACTAAAGTCTGCCGCCCTCCCCACCAGTTTAGGGATGAGGCCTAATAGTTCGCAACATATCACCACTCTGTTTACACTTGTGTCTGTATCTGTGAGTATGGTGGGCAGATCTCCAAGTGACCAAGGGGTGCAATAATAACAGTATGCAGAACACACATAACCACAATATGCTGAACTGGAAGTGGCACATAAACTTCACAGAGAGGTGGAACCTCACGCTGGAAGAGGAAACCATGTGTGAAAGGGCTATGCCCGATGTGCAGTCTGATAAGCGAAACATCCTTCCAGCAGTGAGGCTGACACACAGTCTGCCAAGCTTTTGTGGTCTGTTTCAGTGACTGCAGTTAGTTGTCCAACATCTGCTACCATTCAGTCTCCCAATGACGTATGATGCATCTGTCAGAAAATGAGATAATGGCATGCAATGGGATGAGTCATTTTTGGACAGCACCATCCCAACATGCTGCCTCGGTAGCTTTACCAGCCGTGTTGTTTCACTGTATCCCAACATGGCCAGGTACCCAGCAAAAGATCACCAACTTGCCACAGCATTCGAGCCACAGTAAGCAGTCATGGATGAGCTGAATCAGTGGGTCTATCAGATGCATTTGAAAGAACAAGAGGTCCGAATGGGAATCGGTGTGTATGGTGACTGAAAGGAACATGGATGTTGTTGTACTAAGGCAGATGAGGTTGAGTGGATTGAGAAGGTCACTCAAGAGGGAACCTATCTGACAGGTTTTAAAAGAGCTCCAAATGAGATGGTGGACATTAAAGCCACTGAACAGGAGAAGTGGGGCGAGGGAGCTGACCACTATGCCTGCAATTGTGACAGCTAATGATGGAAGGATGTAGACCTTGCTAAGAGAAAAGGTGAAATAAGGAAGGAAAATGTGGACTGCAACAGCTTGCTCCTGAATGTTCAATGGGGGTGTTTCTTCTGGTCTTTCTGGCCTACCAGTTCGGTAGAAATTAATTTTACCGCCAGGAGAAGATTTGGTGGATTGCTGCACAGCTCTGGGTGAAGGAGATGGGGACACTACCATGATACCAGGCAATTTCAGAAGAGCAGTGCTAAATTAGAGGTTGCAAGTCTGTATGGCCATGTCCTCTGGGGAGCGACACCTAGCAAGAGAAATCCTGTAAGTGCCAATTGGTAAAATGCAGGGCTTATGACAAGCCAACAACTTGCTAGCAACGGGGTCAAATACTTTTTCCTTCTCCTGGGTATCCAAAACAGCCCTTTCATTGAGATACATGGGACACTTGTGGGATGAGGTGGCATCATTGTCATTTCAATTGATACAGATGGGAGGAGGAGGTGCAAATGAACTTCTGAGTATCTCTACCACAAGTAACACATTTGCCTGTGTATCAAGAGAACATACAAGTGTGGTTATGATGCAGTGGTTTTAGAATGTACAGTCAAACTGTGATAACTCCATAGCTCATTTTAATCTTTGATAGAAGCACTAATTGAGAAAATGTGAGAAAAAGAGAGCATGTAGCCAGTAAATTTGTTTTGACCTCTCATTACCCAAAGGTGTGCACTGGTGCTTTGAGCAGAGAGATAATGTTGGATCCCCCCCACACCAGTTTATGAAGCAGCCAGTTGTAAATAACACTGTATGTAGAATTATTTGCACAATGAGCCTTGACATAAATGGGACTGCTGTGGGAGAGTGAGGTTGTACGCAGTCGTTGGGCTCGAAAAATCACAGCTTGTCTCCAAAGGCAAAGTGCATGAGAGCAGGCCTTTCTGAGTAGTTAATGAATGAACTGTAGCTGAAGGTTGTCCTTCAGTACATGACACAAGGAATGGAGGTGCAGATGGGAGACATACTGGATCCATTTACGTTTACTAGATATGGACTGAGGACAAGATGACTGGCCCACTGCAAGAAAATCTTCCTTGATTGGTAGTGTATCCAATGGTGCACACCTTTTGGAGGCCTCTCACGGGGACTCAGCCACCTTAGGTAACTGTTTATACCTCAGGTCATGCGTCAAACTCCAGACTGAGGGACCAATTGGCAATTGGGATCGTAAGAGCTCTTGCAATCACCCCTCCTAGGGTCTGGCCTATACCATGGGGTATGTGCAAACCCTGCCTGTTAACCTTGGGCAGGGAATTGCACATTACCTGATATGTGCCATGTACATCGACTGGCCTTCAGAAGCATGCACGGAGGAAGAAGAAAGAAAGACGTCAAATGCTCAAGTTGAGGGAGGGGAAGAGACAGTGAACATAGAACAGAGGAAAATAACAGATGGCAGCCTGAAACTTCCTGGCAGATTAAAACTGTGTGCTGGACTGAGACTCGACTTGAGTCTCGGTCTGACAAACAGTTTTAATCTGCCAGGAAGTTTCATATCAGTGCACACTCCGCTGGAGAGTGAAAATCTCATTCTAGATGGAGGACTGTTCTGATGCCGGACTACCAAAACTTCAGAACACAATTTCAAAAGTAGCAGAGACATGTTGCCCAAGGGAGGGGAAAAATAATAAGAAGATAGACATGCAGCATGAAGGGAAGAGGTGCTGCAAAGGCTAGGGCCTAATGACAGCCAAGCAAAAACTCAACAAAGTATGGTGAGCCCCTGGGGACTTATCTATTGATTACAGACTGTTTGAGATAACATGCTGCATCCTCCCTTTTGAAAAACCTTCAACTGAGTCGCAAGATTCAGTCAGTACCATATACAGCTGTACTTTCGTTAGTAGGCATTGGTAAGGCACCAAATCAAATGCTTCCAGAAGTTAATAAATATTGGACTTAGCAGACTGTCTTGATCCATAGCTTTCATGGTGGTGTTGAGGAGGAACATACACTACATTTCACAGGACTAATGTTCTCAGATTTCTTACTGGCGTCATTAACCCTGCTGTTCTGTTCGGGTCTATATGACCCGAAACGAATATGAACGTTATTTTACATTATGTAAATACCAATATATATTTATGAAACTTTGTGACTTTGTCTGAAAATGGATGAGCAGCATGTGTTTTAAAAGGTTTTAAAAAAGTTTAAGAAGTTTGGGCTTCAACTGTAATAGTTGCATATGTAATGTTCGGGTCATAATGACCCGACACAAATATGTTTAGTGTAACTCGTATTTATTTCTAAAATCTGGAAATGGCGAAAATTATTTTTGTTGTGTTGTGTGGGAATAGTGACTGCATCATTCCAACTTACTCTCAACAATCACCTAAAGCTCCATGCGTTCACAACAATGGGCTTGTTTGTTGCTTTCCCCAGGAAATAATAATTGGCAGTTCTCAATAATTGGAATGCTTTGTTTCTGCCCAGTTTGACTTGTGACACCATGGCGATGAGACCATTGAATGATCGTGAGTTGGAAGAAATAGTAAATGCCTCACCAGATGAAGGATCACTTTCTGAGTTTGAAGATCACATCAGCAATGCATCTGAAAGCGAGTGTTCCGATGACAGTTACGACAGTCCACAGCCCATACAAAATAGTGTAGAGACTTTTCTTTCTAAAAATGGGAATATAGAATGGCAGTTGCATCCACCAGCACAACATGGTCGCCTACCAGCTTCGAACATCATCAAGAGTACCCCAGGAGTTACCAGGTATGCAGTCAGCAGAATATCTGATGTAAAATGTTCATTTGAAGCAGTATTTCACACAGCGCTTCAAAATGAAATAATAGAGATGACAAATATTGAAGGGCAGCGAGTTTATGGTGAACAGTGGACAGATATTGATGGTTCTGTTTTCCATGCATACTTAGGACTCTTACTCCTAGCGGGTGTATATCGATCTCATGGGGAGTCTACAAAAAGTTTGTGGGATAAAGATACTGGGCGAAACATATTTCGAGCAACCATGTCTCATGAAACATTCTGTAAGATATCACGTGTCCTGCGATTTGACAAGAAATCTACTAGAGAGGAAAGACGACGTACTGACAAACTTGCCGCAATTCGTAGTATTTGGGAGAAGTGGGTAGAGGTCCTTCCTAAACTGTATAATCCAGGAGAAAATGTTACTGTTGACGAGCAGTTAGTAGCATTTAGAGGTCGCTGTCCATTCAAGCAGTATATCCCAAGTAAACCGGCAAAATATGGGATCAAAATATGGACCATGTGTGACAGCAAAACTTCATACGTACTGAAAGCCCAAATTTATACAGGAAAGGTGAGTGGAGCGGCACCAGAAAGAAATCAGGGAATGAGGGTGGTATCTGATCTCACTTCTGAGTTACGTGGTCAGAATATCACGTGTGACAACTTTTTTACGTCGTACAATTTGGGGCAGCTGCTTCTGAAAAGGAAATTGACTATGTTGGGAACTATACGGAAAAATAAGCCGGAGCTTCCACACAAAATGACCAACAAGGAGGTACACAGCTCTTCATTTTACTTCACAAATGACACTACTGTGGTTAATTATATTCCTAAGAGACACAAGAATGTTGTACTTATGAGCACTCTCCACCATGATGCGGAAATCAGTGACAGGGCTGATAAGAAGCCAAAAATGATTTTGGACTATAATTCAACCAAAGGTGCTGTAGACACGCTTGATCAGTTATTAGGTACATATACATGCAAACGAAAAAGTAATAGGTGGCCAATGATAGTTTTCTACAATATTCTTGATGTTTCTGCTTATAATGCATACGTTTTGTGGATTTCGGTTGACCCTAATTGGAATGCAAGCAAATTGACTAGAAGGAGAATATTCTTGGAGGAACTTGGAAAGTCACTGATAAAAGAACATATTGCATCAAGAACGCATTTCCCAAGAACAGAAGATTCTTTGAGAATGGTCACAAGCATCCAAAACCCGAATGATGTGGGTGGTGTGTCAGAATCGGTAACAACAAGAAAATCTACAAAACGTGCACGCTGTAAGTTCTGTCCATCAAGTAATGACAATAAAACAAACATGGTGTGTGGAAAATGTAGTAAACATATTTGCAAGAAACATGTAACCTACTTGTGTCCACAGTGCAAGCAGTAAGAAAAGAACTGTAGTATTTTATAAGATGATTGTATTGAAAATTCTGTTGTTTCAAATTTATGTGAATACTTGTGCCTAAACTACAATCAGTAAGAAGAGAGGATTCTAAAGTTGTAGTGCTTTCTATGTTGGAATGTAATAAAAAAACTGTAGTGTGTTCTGTACTGTAGTGTGCTCTAAGATGAATATCTGTAATGACAACTGTCTGTTGTTAGAAAATGTCAATACTTACGTCTAAACTGTCAACAATAAGAATAGAAGTATGGAAAAACTGTAGTGCTTTCTAAGTTGAATGCCTGTAATGGAAACTGTCTGTTGTTTCAAATTTATGTGCATATTTAAATGAAAAATATCCCTCAATAAAGTTGTATGCATTGTTATTATTATTATTATTACCATTATTATTATTATTATTATTATTATTATTATTACTAACAAGGTACTGGAATAGAACAACAATGTCGATAGCTAAAACTGTACCAAAATTTATGTTTCTAAAGCATTTTGATATGTCGGGTCATATTGACCCGAACAGTATATATGTCAAGTAAAAGTGAACAGAACAGCAGGGTTAAAGTTCATTCTGTCTAAGACACCTTAGTATGAGCTAACACAACAGATTTCTGCAATGCTGTAGTGTGTCTGACCACCTTTTACAACTGACTGGAATTTCTTTGACATTTGTGAAACATCTTTCAATAAAATTTAGTTACAGTAGCCATTGAAAGCATCAAACAATCTTTTGGCAGCCAACCACAGCAATCTAACATCTCTATACCAATAGATCTATGCTTTGATATATACCTATTATGCACAAGTCTGTTTCTTTGTAAGTTTCTTTACAGATCATATACTGAAGGCTTTCATGACCGGATGTCTTAGCTGTTAGTAAACCTTCTGGGTTGTAAGGTCATGGCACACAAAACTTTTGTTCATAATATTTCATCAAGCATTGCACAGGACACCTTTGGATGTGCTTGTGAACCTGCTTTACAATTCAGACCTGGGTTAATGTTTAAAAAGCATTAACTTGTGAACTGAGGGAAAACACCGCACACTCTCGAGGCCGTATCAAGTTCTCGCAACAGGTGTTCTAATTTCCACAGAACTAAACCAACTAAAACTTTACACAGTCCATAAACACCTGAAGTACACTTACTTGTCAAGAGTGCAAACCAAGGAGAGATTCCCCTAAGGAAGCAACCATTCATGTCTGGCAAAATATCAGTCTGGTTTCTAAGCTAATGAATACAAAATTACAGAGTGTCAGTGGTCTTGCCTCAGACAGTAGAGGCTTTTTTTCAATACACACAGCCAGGATACACCATGTCGGGAGCCACCACAATCAGTTCATTGTATTCCAGCATCACTAGTTCCATGTTCTTTATTGCTATTCCATGATCTGCAGGTGTGGATGACCAACCCCTCCCCCGTTAATGGAGATATAAAGCCAAAGATGGCCATACCTCTGTCTTAAGTATTTGGCAGGCGGGGGTTGAGGGGGAGAGAGAGATTTGACAGAAGCCCAGTCAACATTTCTGTCTGGACGTCAGTATAATCAGATGTAGCTGCTGCCCCGAAATGCCGCTTCGAATGTGACAACTCTTATTTGCCTGGATCAGTGGGTTGCTGATGTGGCAACAGAGGTAGCAAAGCAAATGCTGTCAGTTGCAATTACTGCACCGTGTACAATGAATGCTGCTGTGGCATTAAGGCCGGTTCCCACTAGAGCGCGGCAGCGTGTCGTGCGGCAACGGCAGCGGCAAGCGTTTTCCGCTTTGACGCGGTGGCTCGCGGAATTGGCGTTCCCATCTGGAAGCGGCAGACGCTAGTGGTAGCCAATGACGGACTGCCACTGAGGTACGGGGCGGGACCCACTGAAACCCCGGTGCATTTGAAAAACTATATTTTACACCTACATGGAGGAAAGACGAAGCTGGGTGAAGACATACCAATTTTTCATTTTCTGTACAATGTACTCTTTCACATATTCTATTATGCATGCTTTCTCATTTCACCATAAACAGATTTCATGACTACCGTTCATCATTGTTCACTATCTAGCACATTGCTTAAGAATCATGAAAGAATAATACATATTTGGACAAAGTTTTCGAAACCAGATTTGAAATTATAAGACATTTACCGGTGCAGACGCAAACCTACAATACTTTATTAGTTACGAGCTGCAGTTTACAACTAAAGAGACAGTAAACGGTAGCAAATTAAGGAAATGGAATTTGAATAAGTCAAGACCCACAGTTTTTCGATAATCTTAAAGTGAGCGTAATGCAACGACTGACTGAAACAGAGGAAGGAATCCGCTAGAATACGAATGGATATCTTTGAGAAAAGAAGTGGTGAATGCAACAGAGTATGAGAACTGGAAGAAGGTACGGTAGAAATCGTTAGATAATATGTGATATATTAAATCTGACAAGAGGGAAAAATACAAAAATGCAGCAAATAAAGTAGGCCATTGGAAATAGAAATGTCTAAACATGACGTTGACAGAAAGTCCAAAATTGCAACGTGATTTTGCACTTGGAAAACATAAGGGAATGAAAATGAGAAAGAACAAAGAAAACTTTGCTCAAAGGAGAAGCAACTGTCAAGAACTCATTTGGCAAGCCAGAACTAAGCAAATAAGAGAAGGCTAGATAGTGGAAGGAATATGTAGACAGGAGAGGGGGAGGGGTTGTACAAACTAACATAAGTACAATGTTAGATTCCTGTGAGATGTCTGAACACGCAAGGCAATACTGATCCTACCACTTAACTAAGTAGACACACTGAAGAACAGCGAAACTGTGTTTATAGCATTTGCATGTTTAGAGAAAGGTTTTGACAATCTTAATTAAAACATTCTTTGAAGCTCTGGAGATGTCATCGATAAAACACAGGGACACAAGATTATCTACAACTTGTACAGAAACCAAACTGCATTTCTAAGACTTCAATGATTTGAAAGGGAAGCAGTAATTGAGAAGGCAGAAGTAGAGAGGATATAAAATGAAGACTGTGAATAGCAAGAAAAGCGTTCTGAAAAAGAAAATTTGTTCACATGGAATATAAATTGTAATGATTGGGTACTATTTTACGAAGGTATTTGTGTGGAATGCAGCCTTGTAAGTGAAACGTGGGCGATGAACAGTCCTGTCGAGAAGACAATGGATGCTTTCAAAACGTGGTGATCAATAAGAATGCTGAAGATTAGACATGAGGGTCGTGTAACTAAAGAAGAGGTACGGATTTAAATAGAGTAGGAAGAGGAAATTACGGCACAACTTTGACTACAAGAGGGGTAAGTTGACAGGACATATTATGAGGCGTCAAAGTGTGAGGACAAAGGGGTTGGGTGATAGTATTCTGATAATAATCATTTGTTCAAATGCTATTCTACTATTTTATCTGTTAATGTAAGCAGTGAATTTAGTCTTCCATGCACTCCTCCACAAAACATTTAAACCAAAACTGAAATCAGCTGAACACCAAACCTTTCAACCACTGTCTGACAACTACTGCATTCACTTTCAACTTTCTATAACTATCACTGGCTAGCCCCACACATATACAGATATAAGGAGAACAGAAATAAACAAACAATTTCAGCATATAATTCTTTAGGTTGGCAACATGTACATAAACAAACCAAACAGGAAGGGGCACGAGGTGAACACACTGTAGTTACGACTTCAAATCAGTGTTTTCGGTAAAATGTCTACAGCTAGTGACAGAAGAAAAAAGAGCGAACATGAAAATGTGCTTATGTTCCATAATCTAAGTTTTAGTTCAACCTCCAGCATGTGACCAGGTGAGGGGAAACGTATATGTCCGCCAAAAACTCGATTCACTGTAAGTAATCACTTATGCATTTAAAACAAAACTGAATCATTCTAGATTCCACCGAAAATGCCTTAAAGTAAAAGGCGAAACGCGCCTTGAACCAATAAAGTACACTCGATAAAGAAAAAAAACGTTTGTTACATACCAAAGGAAATAATCAATAGCTGTAGATACTTATCAAATTACATCTTATGACATACCAGCAAATTAGTTTCTGTTTAACTTCTCATTCGACACGCTATTAAATGCTGTTGAAAAAAAAAATCATCTATCCCTTCTGAAAAACTGTAGTTTCTTTCATATCTCGGTAGGTAAACAGATTTTGGATATTTATCATGCGACGAAATACATGACTTTTTACAAGTTATCGTTTGCAAAAAAACGCTTTTAGATTTCTTGAACCGTTTACGAAATTTGCAGTTGATACAACCACATGGTTTACGACGAGCAGGACGAAGTATCGGTCGCGTCGCAAGCGACCCGCGCACGGTCACCGCACAGCCCATCCGCCGACATATCATTCAATATCTCGAGAACGGTGATAGCTATCGTTCTGCTCTCAGCTTTAAAAGCAATTTCGATATGTTGACTAAATTTCATACGCAATAATGTTTTACCTAAAATGAACTGTACGCAAAGTCCACGCAATGCGTTTTTACCTCTGCATACTCATTAAAATTTCGTGTAAAGGTTTACGTAAATGCGATACAGCACGTAACCACGACGAATATCGAACAGAAATTCGGCCCTTTATCGAGAGAACATATCAGGCTGTAACATGCCCAAGAATCAAATTATTCTACCGAATAGTTTCCTTGGAATCGGATGATAAGTATTTCATAGCTGCCGCCGCGTCCGCGCCAGCGGTTCGGCGAAAGTTATTGTGGCCCGGGGTTGTGTACCTGACGTCACGCTCAGCGCGTTCTGTGATTGGCAGCGCGCACCTGGGGCGCGTCACGCGGCAGCGGAAGCGGTTCGACATGGGCAAACCGCGACGCAAGGCCCGCCGCGCCTTGCCGCTGACGCCGTTTCCATGGCAACCACGCCGCTGACGCGCGGTTTTGACGCGCGGCAGCCGTAGTGGGAACCGGCCTTTAAGTAATAATTGTGGTGTGGGGTCCCGGGTCCCATAGCCCTATACACTAAAATGACATACCAACATTCTCTGTACAGGTTGTAGGCCCTAGAGTTAGCTCAGGTAGCAGTTGGCAATGCTTGTGTCACTGTTGTAATTGGTTCCTGTGTATTTTACACCTACTGTCTCCAACAGTGTGCCACAGAGTTAGTTTGTTTGTTTTGGTTTTAGGGAGCAAAAATGCTATGGTCATTAGCGCCCGGTCCGTGACTTAGGAAACGGTAAAAAACCAAAATTGAAAACCAGCAGCAATGGGAACGAAAGTCATAAAATTGGAGAAACTAAAGGCAGAAGGAAGGCTTAAAATTCCAATACAGAAAGGGGTTGGTTGTCCCCAAAAAAAGCTTCAAATGACTGACGTCATTTCACTGGCACTAATAAACTCGAGAACGCGATCGGCTGAGCGCGTGTCATCTGCTAAAATCGACGATATATCAGGCGATAGCTGTAGACGGGCGCGTAACGGATTAAAAGAGGGGCACTCAATTAAAAGGTGTCTTACCGTCCACAGCTGAGAGCAGTGGGGACAGAGTGGGGGAGGATCGCCTCTTAAAAGATGTCGATGGCTAAAAAGACCTTGTCCTATCCGGAGTCTAGCTAAAATTACCTCCTCCTGACGACGCGTTCGGGAGGAAGAGGTCCAAGCACAAGGAAGAGCTTTCACGTCCCGCAATTTATTATGGGGAAGTGTCGACCAATGGGCGTGCCATAAAAGAACAACTCGACGACATAAAACGCTCCTTAGATCGGCGAAGGGAATCGATTGAATAGCTGGTCGAAGAAGAGAGACTGCAGCCTTGGCTGCAATATCGGCCGCCTCATTTCCACAGATACCAACATGTCCCGAGAGCCAGAGGAACGCCACCGAGACGCCCCCCAGGTGGAGCAAGCGCAGTCAGTCCTGCATCCGGTGGACCAGAGGGTGCACAGGGTAAAGAGCTTGGAGACTGAGGAGAGAGCTGAGAGAATCTGAGCAGATAACGTACTGTATCCGCTGATGGCGGCGGATGTAGTGGACAGCCTGGAGAACAGCGTAAAGCTCTGCAGTATAAACCGAACACTGGTCGGGAAGCCGAAATTGATTTGGGGAGTCGCCAACAATATAGGCACTCCCTACACCTAACGATGTTTTCGAACCATCGGTGTAAATAAATGTGGCGTCCGTCATTTGTGCACATAGAGCAGCAAATGCCCGATGATAAACAAGTGAAGGGGTACCATCCTTTGGAAATCGACAAAGGTCACGGAGCAGGCAGATCCGGGGACGGAGCCAAGGCGGTGGTGTACCCCAAGTTGTCAAGAAGGTTTTAAGAAAGCGGAAGGAAAGAGAATGGAGCAGTTGATGGTAGCGGACTCCCGGTGGTAGTAGGGAGGAACGGCAGCCTGCATACCCTACATCAAAGGATGCGTCGAAAAAAATGTCATGGGCTGGATTAGCAGGCATGGTAGACAGATGGCGAGCATAACGACTTAGAAGGACTGCTCGCCGATTGGACAGCGGAGGTTCAGCAGTCTCAGCATAAAGGCTTTCCACAGGGCTGGTGTAAAAAGCTCCATGCACTAAACGTAATCCACGGTGGTGGATAGAGTCGAGACGCCGAAGAATAGACGGCCGAGCAGAGGAGTAAACTATGCTTCCATAGGCCAATTTCGAGCGCACTAAGGCGCGATAGAGGCGGAGAAGGACCACTCGGTCCGCTCCCCAGGAGGTACCATTCAGGACACGGAGGGTGTTAAGGGATCGCAGACAGCGAGCCGAAAGATAGGAAACGTGGGAGGACCAGCACAGTCTTCTGTCAAACATAAGACCCAAGAATTTAGCGACGTCTGAAAAAGGAAGGTTGACATGTCCTAGATGTAAGGAGGGTGGAAGAAACTCCTTACGTCGCCAAAAATTAACACAAACGGTCTTACTGGAAGAAAAACGGAAGCCGGTTTCGATGCTCCAAGAGTGGAGGCTATCGAGAAATCCTTGAAGACGTCGTTCAAGAAGGCTGGTCCGTTGAGAGCTGTAGTAGATCGCAAAATCGTCCACAAAGATGGAACCTGAGACATCAGGAAGGAGACAATCCATAATTGGATTTATGGGGATGGCAAACAGTACCACACTTAGCACGAAGCCCTGGGGTACCCCGTTTTCTTGGGAGAAAGTACAGGAGAGAGTAGTGTTCACCCGCACCCTAAATGTGCGCTCTGCCATAAATTCGCTAAGGGAAAGGGGCAGCCGGCCTCGAAAGCCCCATGAGAACAGTGCGCGGAGGATGCCTGTCCTCCAACAGGTATCGTATGCTCTCTCCAGATCAAAAAATATTGCTACCGTTTGGCGTTTCCGGAGAAAATTGTTCATGATATAAGTGGAGAGAGCAACAAGATGGTCAACTGCAGAACGATGCTTTCGGATTCCGTATTGGGCAGGTGTTAAAAGACTGCGGGATTCCAGCCACCAAGCTAAACGATAATTCACCATACGCTCCAAAACCTTACAGACACTACTCGTGAGAGAAATGGGGCGATAGCTAGAGGGGAGATGTTTGTCCTTTCCAGGTTTCGGAATGGGAACGACGATAGCTTCCCGCCATCATCTGGGGAAAGTACTGTCTGTTCAAATTCGATTATTAAGGCGAAGGAGGTAACGCAGACTATAGGTTGATAAATGCAGCAACATTTGGACGTGGATACCATCTGGTCCTGGGGCGGAGGAGCGAGAAGAAGAGAGGGCATGTTGGAGTTCCCGCATGGAGGAAACAGTATTTTAGCTTTCGCGATTTTGAGAGGAGAAAGCAAGATGTCGCACTTCCGCTGCACGTTTCTTCCGGAGAAATGCTGGCGGGTAATTTGAAGAGCTCCAAATCTCAGCAAAGTGCTGACCCAATGAGTTAGAAATTGCGACGAGGTCCACTAATGTGTCATGCGCGACAGTGAGCCCAGAGACCGGAGAGAAACTAGGCGCGCCTGAGAACCGTCGGAGCCGACTCCAAACTTCCGAGGAGGGAGTGAAGGTGTTAAATGAGCTAATAAAGAATTTCCAGCTTGCCTTCTTGCTATCGCAACTGACGCGACGGCTTCGCGCACGGAACTGCTTATAGCGGATACAGTTGGCCAAAGTAGGATGGTGGCGGAAAATGTGAAGAGCACGTCGCCGCTCACGTATTGCGTCACGGCATGCCTCGTTCCACCAAGGAACTGGGGGGCGCCGGGGCAATTCGGAGGTGCGTGGTATTGAACGATCCGCAGCTGTAAGAATAACGTCGGTAATATGTGTGACCTCATCGTCGACGCTGGGAAAGCGACGGTCATCGAATGTAGCTAGAGACGAAAAAGTGTCCAATCGGCTTGGGCAAACTTCCAGCGTCGCGGGCGCATGTATGGCAGTTGAGGCTGCAGTCTAAGGACACATGGAAAGTGGTCACTGGAGTGTTTATCATCAAGGGCGAACCATTCGAAGCGCCGAGCTAGCGGAACAGTACCGACCGCAAGGTCCAAATGAGATAAATTTGTCGTGGAGGGAGACAAAAATGTAGGGACCCCAGTGATGAGGCAAACTAGATCCGCTTGGTGGAAGACGTCTAGCAATAGTGAGCCACGTGGACAAGGATGTGGAGATCCCCAAAGCGGATGGTGGGCATTGAAGTCCCCAACCAGCAAATAGGGGGTGGAAGCTAACCAAGAAGATGGAGATCAGCTCGTGCCATTGGTGTGGACGATGGAATGTATACAGTACAAAGAGAGAACGTGTATCCGGAGAGGGAAAGATGGACGGCGACAGCTTGGAAGGAAGTGTTTAAATGGATTGGGTGATAATGGAGAGTATCATGGAGAAGAATCATGAGTCCTCCATGGGCTGGAGTGCCTTCAACAGAGGGGAGATCATATCGGACGGACTGAAAATGAGAGAGAACAAAGCGGTCATGGGGACGCAGCTTCGTTTCCTGAAGACAGAAGAAGACTGGCGAGTAGGATCGCAAGAGGATCGACAATTCATCCCTATTGGCTCGAATACCGCGGATATTCCAGTGGATAATGGACATAGGGTGAACAGATAATGGAGGAATGTGACCAAGGTCGCTGTCAACTCAACTACTGCTCAGAGCTTGCGACCGACAGCATGGAATGGCATTCAGCCGAAGGCAGAAGATCCTGATCCATAGGTTGGTCAGGAGCAGCTCCTGCCACCAGCGATCGGCCGGTTGATCGGCAGCCAGCAGTGCCCCTCGGCGACACAGAAGACGGCCGAGGGCGATTTCCGCCAGGTGGTGCTGTAGATGGGACACGCCTTGGCGGAGAATGAGAGGAACTGGGTTTCTTTGTAGACTTCTTGGAAGTATGATGTTTAGATGAAGGAGGAACTGATGGTTGGGAAGTTGCGGTACGTAAAAACTCTTCACGAGTATGCTCTTTTTTCAAAGTCTTGGTGTCTGACTTTTGGGCTCGAGATTTAGCAGAAATCGAAGGGTGAGCCAGAGAGTGGGCAGGCGAAAGTGGTGAGGTGGAACGGGCGATCTTTGCGCTGGCCGCTCTGACGACCATGGCACTAAAGGTGAGGTCGCAAGTCTGCGTGGCCGCCTCCTTTCTTGGCCGAGGAGATGGAAGGACAGTGCTGTATTTTCCCGTCTGAGGCACGGTGGGCTGTCGAGTGGCGAATAATTTTCGTGCAGCAAAGGTCGACACCTTTTCCTTCACTCTTATTTCCTGGATGAGCTTTTCGTCCTTAAAAACGGGGCAATCTCGAGAGGAAGCAGCGTGGTCACCCATACAGTTGATGCAGCAAGGGGATGGAGGTGGACAAGCACCCTCATGGGCATTTGGCCGGATTGGAACAGGACTGGCTGGTGTGATTGAACCGCTGACACCAATAGCTACGCGTAGTGTTTGGGACCTAAGGGCGAACGGAAATTATCTCATAGCCTGCTTTGATTTTCGATGGGAGTTGAACTTTGTCAAATGTCAAGAAGACAGTGCGGATTGGAATGATGTTCGTGTCAACCCTTTTCATAACCCAATGAACAGCCGTTATGCCCTGGTCAGACAGGTAGTGCTGAATTTCTTCGTCAGACAATCCATCGAGGGAGCGTGTATAAACGACTCCACGCGAGGAATTTAAAGTACGGTGTGGTTCCACCCGGACAGGGAAGGTGTGTAGTAGTGAGGTACGCAGCGATTTTTGTGCCTGGAGGGCACTGACTGCTTCTAACAACAGGGTGCCATTCCGTAATCGGGAACAAGACTTTACAGGACCTGCAATTGCGTCGACACCTCTCTGAATAATGAAAGGGTTGACCGTGGAGAAGTCGTGACCTTCGTCAGACCGAGAAACAACAAGGAACTGTGGCAACGATGGAAGAACTGTCTGTGGCTGAGACTCAGTGAACTTACGCTTGTGAGTAGACATAGTGGAAGGTGACGAAACCATTGCGGAAGAATCCCCCATGATTACCGGCGTCTCCGATGGTGCGCTCCTCCCTTGTGGGGGCCCTCTCTGATCGCACTACCGCCTTAGGTGATTGTTCACACCTCAGGTCACACCTCCCGACAAACGGACGGAGGGACCAATCGGCACTTTCGGAAGGTATCACCTCGGGTTATCACCCCTCCCTGAGCCTCGCCGTTACCAGGGGATATGTACGTGTCCTACCTGTCTACACGGGGCGGGGAATTACGCGTTACCCCGTCACCGGCTATGCATGGAAGTGCGTGGGTCGGCCTTCAGACACGCAGAGGGAGGAAAAAAGAGGAAGGGAAAGGAAAGGAGAGGGGTCTCATACGCCGCAGCGGAGAAAAGTGCAATGAGAAGAGGGAAGGAAAAGAGAAGGACAGAGGAAGGACGAAGACTTTCAAGTATAGAAAGCAAGGAATTTGTAACAGTTTCGAGCGTCCGTCTCCGGACGTAGGCACAAACCATACTCCCAGAGGGGGAGAAAGGGAAGGAACGAGCCAGCGGTGAAGGGGGGGGGGGGGCGCAAAGATGGGGGACAGGGAAGGATGCGGAAAGGGATGGTATGCAGCCCAGAAAGGAAGGAGGGCCACATTAGCTCAGGGTCCCGTGCTCACTATGCACGTATCCACAAAAGAGTTGCGGACCGCCTGGGGGGGTGCCACAGAGTGGCAGATTTGTGATAGCAAGCATCTTTGACATTTGGGGTGGTGCTATACTGGGCCAGAAACTGGAGCTAGATTCACAGAGTGGAAATCTGTGTAAGTTGGCACGATGAGACAGTAGGTTGCTTCTGGGCATGCTCACAATTGTTGGAGCTTGGGAGAGATCGGTGTTTATTCAGATTTCCAGGTCAGGTATGTGTATGGAGATACCTTACGACTGTGGCCTGAGATGCATTTGGTTGGATTTTGTATGACAGTAGACTGCTGGGTGACATATGGACAGCACAGGATAAAGGAATTACCTCTAACAGCGTGTTCTACACCTATATTACTACCGTACAACATATGTCTACATTTCTGGTTTTGAAGCCTACATGTATACTAGTGGTGACAATTCAGCATTCTGTCATCATTTTGCTGCTAACTGTTGTGTTTCCGTAACAAAATTTACTCTTTTTAGGAACAGGTGTAATTCTTATGTTACATCGAGCTGTTTCTCAATTCACCATAACCTTTCTCATTATATGGTTGGTTGGTTGGTTGTTTGAGGTTTAAGGGACCAAACAGCAAGGTCATCAGTCCCTTGTTTCAAATATGCTCCATTCTGCTAATGGGACATCGCAGTAACGTCAGAACAATGAAACAGAAAAAGGGAAAAACGTAAAAGGGTAGTCATGTTGTCATTGGTAAAAACAAAATGAGGGCAGTTGGCAAGAGAACGAAGCCAATACTATGCTGAAGCAGCATAGGCAAGACCACCTGTGACTTAAAAGGTACAACTGCTGTAAAGTAGAAAGTACGTATGGGAATAGAAAGACTAACCAACCCTAAAAAAAAAGCGGGTAGAAACAGAGTAAAAGGGGAAGAAAAGAGGATTCCGGTCAGGGAGGTGAATCGGGTATCTCCCAACACTGCTTACAGTGGGAGACACCCAAACACTCACCGCCCTGCCCCAACACCAGAGAGAGATTAAAAACCTTAAAACTGAGAATATAAAACACTTTCCCAGAGGAAACCAAGAACCAGAGAGACCATCCGGGAATCGTCAGCCAACATCAAAGGTAAAGTGTGGGGGAGTCTACACTTAGCATGCAGATCCAAAAGATGGGGGCATTCAACCAAAATGTGGGCTACTGACTGGAAGGCTCCACAACCACATAGTGGGGGTGGCTCATCACGCAAAAGAAATCCATGGGTCAGCCTGGTATGGCCAATGCGGAGACGACACAGTGTGGTCGAGTCCTTTCGGGAGAGGTGAAAGGAAGAACGGCATGGGCCTGGTGTCACCTTAATTGCACGAAGTTTATTAGACAGGGGAGTAGCCTCCCAAGAATTGGCCCATGACTGTGCGAAGCGGGATTTGATGTGAAGCCGTAAATCCGCTGCGGGAGGGGTTACAGAAAACGGGGGGTAAGTAACTGCTCCCCCAGCCAAACGATCAGCGAGCCCATTATCTGGGATACCCACATGGCTAGGGACCCAAAGGAAGTCAATGGAACAAGCAACATGGTGAATATCAGCGAGATGGTCATGGATGGCAGACACCAAGGGATGGCGCGAAAAACACCGGTCAATAGCAAGAAGGCCACTCATCGAGTCCGTACATAAGAAAACGCGGTTGTATTGGGACTGTTTAATAAAGGTAAGGGCCTGGGAAATTGCCATCAATTCCGCAGTAAACACCCCACATGCAGGTGGCAGCAGATGACTTTCCGTGCCAACAGAGGACGTGAAGGCATACCTAACATGATCAGCAGATTTAGAGCCATCAGTGTAAAAAACAACAGCATCCAGAAACTCCCATAAAATTTGGCGGAAAAAGGAACCTAACACCATCTTTCGGACCTCGGCGGAGATCCATCCAAATTCGAGGCCGAGGAACTAACCAAGGAGGGGTGGAGGGGAGGGAGCGAGGAAGACAGGACAAAGAAGGAAGCTGGAAATCACGGCAAAGAGACGCAAGGCGCAGCCCAACCGGTAAACCCGCCCGAGGGCGGGAGTCGGGTGGGCGACGTCCATTGTCTGGGAACAGGATAGAATAGGAAGGATGAGTGGGAGAAGAACGGATAGTGAGGGCATAAGACACCAGAAGCTGGGACCGCCGAACAGAAACTGGGGGGGATCCCAGCTTCAACCGTGAGACTATCAACAGGGCTAGTAGGGAAGGCACCAGTGGCCAAACGGATACCACGATGGTGGACTGGATCCAGCACATGCAGTGTGGAAGGAGCAGCTGAACCATAAACTTGACAACCATAGTCCAAGCGAGACAGAACTAGAGCACGATAAAGATGGAGGAGGAGGGAACGATCCACACCCCAAGAGGAGTGGGCAAGGAAACAAAGGACATTGAGTTTACGGAAACATCCTACCTTCAGGAGTCTGATATGGGGCAGCCAAGTGAGCTTGTTGTCGAAAAGAATCCCCAGGAAACGAAACTGTGGGACCACAGGCAATCGTTGTGCATCAAGGTAGAGCTCTGGATCAGGGTGGATCGTAGTACGGCGACAGATATGGGGCAGCCAAGTGAGCTTGTTGTCGAAAAGAATCCGCAGGAAACGAAACTGTGGGACCACAGGCAATCGTTGTGCATCAAGGTAGAGCTCTGGATCAGGGTGGATCATAGTACGGCGACAAAAGTGGACCACTCACGATTTGAAAGGAGAGAATTGAAACTTGTGGAGATGCTCCATGCAGAGGCATGCCATATAGCTATCTGGAGCTGCCATTCTGCAGATGCCATCGCGGAGGAACTAACCCAAATGCAGAAATCATCCACATACAGGGCAGGGGCGACCAAGGGACCGACAGAGGCCACAAGTCCATCGATAGCAATGAGGAAAAGAAGGACACTCAAGACAGAACCCAATGGGATGCCCGTCTCCTGGGTCCGTGGAGAACTAAAACCAGTACCAACTCGAACTCTGAATGACCCATGGATCAGGAACTGGCCGGTGGATCAGGAACTGGCCGATAAAAATCGGGAGTGGGCCCTGAAGACCCCACTGATGAAGGGTAAGTAAGATGTGATAGCGCCAGGCCGTGTGATAGGCCTTGCGAAGGTCAAAAAACACTGCAACCAAATGGCGGCGCTGGGAAAAGGCCTGCCGAACTGCGGATTCCAAGTGAAGTAAATGTTCAATTGGAGACCGTCCCTCTCGAAAGCCACACTGGTAATGGGACAATAGATCCCGAGATTCGAGGACCCAATTGAGCGGACGGGCTACCATCTGTTCAAGTAACCTACAAACAACATTGGTCAAACTAATTGGCCGATAGCTGTCAACAGATAGGGGGTTCTTACCAGGCTTAAGGACAGGAACCACAATGCTATCCCTCCACTGAGAAGGGAAGTCACCCTGGAGCCAGATACAGTTAAACACCCGAAGATGATGTTGCCGTTGTGGAGCACTGAGGTGTTGAAGCAGTTGGTTATGAATGGAATCTGGGCCAGGGGCCGTATTATGAGAAGAAGATAGAGCAGAAAGAAATTCCCATTCAGTAAAGGGTTCGTTGTAAGATTCTGACTCACAAGGGGTGAAACATAAGGTGGAAGCTTTAGACCACTCTTTCTGATGAAGGAAAGCAGCTGGATAGGAGGCTGACGCTGATGCCACTGCAAAATGTGTCGCAAGATGTTCTGCAAGAACTAATGGGTCCGTACAAATGCCATCTGGGAGGTGAAGGCCTGGGAGGGTGGACTGCCGATGGCAACCTTGGACAGAGTGAAGTGTAGCCCATACCCGTGACAGAGGGACAGCAGAACCAAGGGAAGAAACCAATCGTTCCCAACATATCTGCTTGCTCTGTTTGATTAAATAACGGGCTTTAGCGTGAAGGCGTTTAAAGGTAGTAAGGCTGGCTACGGATGGGTGCCTCTTAAAGTGTTGCAAAGCTCGACGGCGATCACGGATGGCAATGGCCGTACTCCACCACGGGACTTGCCGGCGACGAAATGGTCCAGATGAGCGCGGGACAGCAAGGGTAGCAGTGCGAACAATCGTGCCAGACACGTCATGTAGGACGTCATCAACACAACCCGACAAAGAGGGAGAAAACATGACCTGTGCAGTGTACAGAGGCCAATCGGCACGTTGGACAGACCAATGAGGTAACCTGTCCATCGGGGAGCAGGAAGGGAGCGTGATAATCAACGTGAAATGTTCAAGAAGAATATAATAATTCCAATCCCAAAGAAAGCAGGTGTTGACAGATGTGAAAATTACCGGACGATCAGTTTAATAAGCCACAGCTGCAAATTACTAACACGAATTCTTTACAGACGAATGGAAAAACTAGTAGAAGCCGGCCTCGGGGAAGATCAGTTTGGATTCCGCAGAAATACTGGAACACGTGAGGCAATACCGACCTTACGACTTATCTTAGAAGAAAGATTAAGGAAAGGCAAACCTACGTTTCTAGCATTTGTAGACTTAGAGAAAGCTTTTGACAATGTTGACTGGAATACTCTCTTTCAAATTCTGAAGGTGGCAGGGGTAAAATACAGGGAGCGAAAGGCTATTTACAATTTGTACAGGCACCAGATGGCAGTTATAAGAGTCGAGGGACATGAAAGGGAAGCAGCGGTTGGGAAGGGAGTAAGACAGGGTTGTAGCCTCTCCCCGATGTTATTCAATCTGTATATTGAGCAAGCAGTAAAGGAAACAAAAGAAGAATTCGGAGTAGGTATTAAAATCCATGGAGAAGAAATAAAAACTTTGAGGTTCGCCGATGACATTGTAATTCTGTCAGAGACAGCAAAGGACTTGGAAGAGCAGTTGAACGGAATGGATGGTGTCTTGAAGGGAGGATATAAGATGAACATCAACAAAAGCAAAACGAGGATAATGGAATGTAGTCGAATTAAGTCGGGTGATGCTGAGGGAATTAGATTAGGAAATGAGACACTTAAAGTAGTAAAGGAGTTTTGCTATTTAGGGAGCAAAATAACTGATGATGGTCGAAGTAGAGAGGATATAAAATGTAGACTGGCAGTGGCAAGGAAAGCGTTTCTGAAGAAGAGAAATTTGTTAACATCGAGTATAGATTTAAGTGTCAGGAAGTCATTTCTGAAAGTATTTGTATGGAGTGTAGCGATGTATGGAAGTGAAACATGGACGATAAATAGTTTGGACAAGAAGAGAATAGAAGCTTTCGAAATGTGGTGCTACAGAAGAATGCTGAAGATTAGATGGGTAGATCACATAACTAATGAGGAAGTATTGAATAGGATTGGGGAGAAGAGAAGTTTGTGGCACAACTTGACTAGAAGAAGGGATCGGTTGGTAGGACATGTTCTGAGGCATCAAGGGATCACCAATTTAGTATTGGAGGGCAGCGTGGAGGGTAAAAATCGCAGAGGGAGACCAAGAGATGAATACACTAAGCAGATTCAGAAGGATGTAGGTTGCAGTAGGCACTGGGAGATGAAGAAGCTTGCACAGGATAGAGTAGCATGGAGAGCTGCATCAAACCAGCCTCAGGACTGAAGACCACAACAACAACAACAACATGTTCACTATCACCAAGGTCGTCGTGTGGCGACCAGTGTAATGAAGGGAGGAGAGAGGGAGAAGAAAGAGAAAGATCAATGGCAGAAAAGGTACCATGACCGGCACTGAAATGAGTAGGGGAGCCATCATTAAGCAGGCACAGGTCGTGGTCTGCAATAAATTGGTCTATAAGAAGACCTTGTCTAGATGGAAAGGCACTGCCCCACAAAGGATGTTGAGCATTAAAATCCCCAAGGAGGAAGAAGGGAGGAGGAAGTTGCTGAAGAAGTGCGGTTAAGACAGCAGGTGTAAGAGTCCTGTCAGGAGGGAGACAAAGATTGCAAACTGTGACTGCAGAGTGTAAGTGGACCCTAACAGCCACCGCTTCCAGTGTAGTCTGAAGAGGAATCCAGGTGCTAGCAATGTCTGTACGGATCAATGTACAAACGCCACCAGAAGCCCGCAGGGGTCCAACCCGATTTCGACAGAAAATACGGAACCCACGTAGGGTCGGTGAGTAAGCATCAGTAAAATGAGATTCCTGGAGAACCACACAAGCTGCAGAGTAGGACGAAAGAAGGGATTTCAATTCCAGAAGGTGATGATAGTATCCATTATAAATCCATTGGAGAACCACAAAACGATGGTTTAAATGGGGGCTGAACACGCTAAATCCAGTCATACCACCGGGTCCCTACCCGTCACCGACAAGGAGGGGGCGACATCCATGAACGACAGGTCAGAGTCCGGTTGGGAAGTCGGAGAAGGGACCTCCGGTGACACCAGAGGCTCTTTGTCCCGGGACTTATGTTTCTTCTTCTTTTCAGGCTGAGATCGAGGAGGGCTGTGTGGCATAAAGGAGCCAGCTGCAGCAAGATCAGGAACAGAAGGATACCGGGTGACCTGGGGGCCTACAGACTGCAGCTCTCGCTGTCGTCGTGCGGCAGCAGACCTTTGGCCTGGAAGGTGCCGGGAAGGGGCATCCCAGGAGAGGCGCCCTTGACCCGCAGACAGCGAAGGAGTGGGACACTTCTCCGGCTGGGGAGGGGGAGCAGCGCCCATTGGAGAAGATGTGGGAGCCGCAGGGTAGGGGGGGAAGAGAGGGGTCCAGGATGGTGGTAAGGAAGGGGAAGCAAGGGGAAGGAAGGGGTGAAAATGTAAACAAGGCGTAACTAGATATTATGGACACAGGGTGAAGTCGTGCTTATTTCTTACGGGCGTCTGTGTAGGTTAAACGATCGAGGGACTTATACTCCTGTATCTTTTTTCCTTCTTATATACTGGGCAATCCGGTGAACGTGGAGAATGTCTACCATGACAATTTACACATACAGAAGGGGGAACACAGGGAGTCCCCTAATGGAGTGGACATCCATAGTCACCACAGAGAGGGGCCTGGGAACAGTGGGAAGACATGTAGCCAAAACGCAAGCACTTAAAACACCTCATAGGAGGTGGGATGTACGGTTTCACATCACAGTGATAGACCATAATCTTAACTTTCTCAGGGAGGGTATCCACTTCAAAGGCCAGGATAAAGGCACCAGTATCAATACGATTGTCTTTAGGACCCTTCTGAACACGCCGAACAACGTGAACACCCTGCCGTCTGAGATTGTCACGATGTTCCTCATCAATTTTGAAGGATAAGGTTCTTGTGAAATATCACACCTTGAACCATATTTAGAGACTGGTGGGGGGTAATGGACACAAGAATTGTGCCAAGATGGGTACAGGCACGAAGGGCCGCAGATTGGGCAGCTGAAGCATCTTGCTCAGGGAGTCCACTTTGCCAAACTTGTCTTCAAGGTGTTCCACAAAGAATAAAGGTTTGACACTGGTGAAAGTATCTCCATCACTCCTGGTGCGAACTAGATAACAGGGGAAAGGTTTTGCCCCTAGACAACGGGCCTGACCCTCTTCCCAGGGGGTAGCCATGGAAGGGAAGGCCAAAGGGGCAAGAGAAGCAGCACTTGAGGAATCAGTTCCAAGCAGAGAGACGGCCACAGAAGAACAGCCAGAATTCTGGACCTGCATGCGTTTCATTTGCATAGCGTCCGCCCTGATACCACCCACTCTGATCAGGGGCTCTCCTCACGGGCACCACCCAACCACAGCAAGGGCCATCTGGCACAGCGGCCATTGCCAGGAGTTCTGATGCTCCAGGATGACGAGCAACTACTCCAAGGCATGCATGAGGAAATCACAGCTCAGGTATCAGTGTGATGCTTGTGTGTTCAGGGGGCTCAACCAAAAGGGTACATAGCGACCCCACCACACGGGCTGACTACCGTGCTGGCTATGCTCCCTAGTATCAGACAACGATGTGAAAGAAAAGGTGGAATGTACTAGGAGGGCGCACGTCGGAGATACAAGGTAAGGTGCTCTTCCCCAAATGCCTCACACTACGGAGGAGAAATTTTGTAATGGAGGTCAAACCCCAGAGGGGGACCAAGGAATGCCAAAAGGAGGAGATGATTATGAAACAAAGCAAAATTGGAAAACCAACAGAACCAGGAGAATAGCGGGGCCAACATAAGCAAGGACACTAAGAGAGGGAGAGGAGAGGGTGAGGGGAAAGGAGCAAGGAGGGTAAGAGAAAGGAAATGCAGCCTTGGAGAGAAAGAAGGCTGCAATGGCTCGGGGTCCCGTGCTCGCCACGCACATATCCACAAAAGAGTTGTGGACCCCCTGGGGGATCTCATTATATGTATGTGAATGCAACATCTGAGCAGATGAATTTCGAATGAGGTGTTCCTGCATGATATAAGCAGAGTGATTTTACAGGTTCACGTTACAGTGACAAACAATCAAATATAGATGTAGGTCCAATTTGATATTTAAATATGCGGAAGCAGTATCCACACAAAAAAGGTGGTTGTTTTATGCGTTTGAGGTACTTGTGTGTCAGGTGTAAAGTTCTAGTGATGTAAATGATTGGCAAAATTATAATAAGCGAGCACTGAGTCACTGTAGAAAAAATTATGTTTAGGGGTCTAGACTGTTAGTGATGTAACTAATTTTCTCACAACTTGGTAAAATCCTGTGGAAATTTTCCCACACTGATATTGGTTTCCCGGAACTAATTAAGGTTGTTTTCAGATTACATAATAAAATGTAACGTTTGTGGACCACTAGTCAATATTGCCAGTAGTTCCAGTCCATTGCCATTTGCCGCTGTAAGCTGCACAGTGGCTGGTTGTGTAGCAGAACCTGGGTTGCCAAATGAGAGATGATTAAAAGAAGTTTACTAAGCCTTTTCAAGTGTCAGTAATTAAGTGTTGTTAAAGTCTACCTTATTTGTAAAAGTACACGAGATGCTTATATTGCCTAGTGTGTGAGGGGAGGGCACAAATTTATGAGAAAAGTTCCTTAATCACTATTTCATGATTAATAGAATATTTTTCTGTTCAAGCAGTTTCAAGTTCATTTTAACTGTGTAAATGTTCATTACACTTTTACATGTTTTTGATTAAATAACTTTAAGCATATTAAAATTTTAAAAAGGAGCAATTATGCTAAATGTCCACTGGGACATATAATCCACAGAAGGTGGAACCAAAAGAGAGAGAGTGATAATTTACTTTATTATGAGTATTTAATTTCAATAAAAATGTGAAAGTGTCAGTCTGTGTTTCCAACACCCAGTCCCCATTAGAAATTCTGTCTGACTATAGCCATTCACCAGGATAACACAGTATGTGGCTAAGAATTGTGGAAGAACATCATTTACCAGCATCTTTTGCACCACTTTCCACACTTAGGTCATAAATATCCTGACCTTCCACTCCACCTTTAAGTGCAATAGTGGTGATCATGTGCTACCTACCACTATTGTGACAAAATGCATCAAACCATGAATCAGTGACCTGGCAGTTGAGAGAGACCAGCATGGCTGGTGCACCCTCTCGCTGCTGGTGGATCTCATTGTTGTTGACATCCATGCTAGTAGGGAAAGTGGAACCCGAGGTCCACCAGTATCAACCACATTTCCCCATTAAAGGGACTGACCAAATCCGCACGTACTCTACCCCCCTGTCTTAGCCATTTGAGGGTGAGGGTGAGAGGAAAACTTCTGGTGAGTGGCTGCTCAGTTCCGTGACAAGGCACGACACAGCCTCACCAGACATTCAACGTGGAGTTTATCTCAAGCCATTATATATGCCATCAACTAAATGCTTTCATGCAAGACGTGCCCCAGTGAGAAGGCTGCAGCAACCAGAGGGTATGTGGACGAGGTGGAGGTGGAACTACAACATTTCGTTTGTCATGCATTGTAAGCGACAACATTGCCTGGCAGACTGAGCCTCTCTTTCGTACTGAATAAGGTCAAAAATTGAGATGGGCATATGTGGAAAGGTGAGCAGGTAATCACAACTGATCTTTCAGTGTTGTTTCTAAAATATTGTAAGTGACAAAACAAATTGTTTCTTCCCTATAAAACTCCACATCAGGACTCACAGGCAACTGGGACAATGAATAGGCATTAGCATGCTGGACGTAGGGCCAAAACCAGATATCATCAAAATACGAGGGTCGGTCAAAAAGTAATGCCTCCCATTTTTTTTCTACTTAAAGAAATTTGGAGTCATACAGGCAAACAAAGATTTTTAACACCACCTCTATCAGGGAGTAATTCTTTTAGGGGGCTTTAGGTCCAAAGATAATTACCTGCTGCAATGCAACAGCAGCCAGTATTAAGGTTTTCTTGGGATTAAAGGTAGTACGGCAAGGAACATAAACTGTGTTTTAACCACAAAAAGGCATTCTGACAGGTGCCTGACCAAACTAATTTTGCATCTTTCTTCTGGAGCTGACAGAGGGTGAGAGATCACAAACGCATTTGGTTTGGATTTGTTATACTAGTTCCCCTTGGAAAGGAACAACAGTTCCTTCAAGTTCTGATGTGTGGGCAGCTAATCAATTGTTACAAAGTAGTCATTACTTAAGGTATGGCCTTCATACTTGACACTGGGTGCAAAAAAGTACAATTTCCCAACCTACAATGCACACCATTGTCCTCCACACCTGAAACATCCACTCTAAGTTCTGAAAATGTGGGTGGCATGTCTGAAAATTAAATCATCCAGATAATATGCACACTTCAGGGTATGGCGAACTCTCTGCTTGATGAAATTCACTAACAGTAGGAATACCAAAGGCAATCTGCTAAACTTGTGCATTAATAACGAGCAACTGCAAATACGTGTCTCTCAAATCAATGTTTGAAAAATAATGCCCACCCAATGTTTGAAAAATAATGTCCACCACCCACCTCAATGGCAGGGAATGGATCAACTTCCACCTCTGTGTTTTAATTGTGGCTTTAAAACTTCCATACAACCCAATTCCTGCATTGAGTTTCTTTAGCCAAAATTAATGGCATTGCCCACTCACTCAATGCTGCAATCAAAATAACCCTTAATTCCTGTCATTTGCCTAATTCAGTGTCAACTACATCTCTCATAGCAAATGAGAAAGTGCAAGCACAGGAAAACTTTGTGTTCACAGGCCACTTAAGCTGAATGTGGGACAGCAAATCCCTTGCTATACCAAGTGTTTGCTTGGCTGTTTGTGGAACTGTGAGAGTGATTCAATGTCGTGAAAGGAAATGACTGGTGACATTAAATTGTTTGATGTCAAAATGCTGTAAAAGCATCAAATCCACAATTATTTGTTGCCAAAGAGGAATTGACCACCAAGAATGTTACTTAGTGGTCCAGATTCTCATATTCTGCTGCCATAACCAGTTGACCTCTTAACTCTTTGGCAACTATAGGAGACACTTTTCTAGTTAAATTCTACACAGCTTGTGATACATTAGCACATTTACCAACATGGCCACAGCACCAATATCAAGCTGAAACACAACCTAGTATCTCAAAATGTACTAGATTGTGAGCTGTTTACCAGATTTGTGAGCTAGGCATGGAAAATGTGTTAATTGACAACTAGTCAGCATTGTTAACACTACACTCCGTAGCGTAGACATCAGTGATGCTGCTACTGTGGTTGCACCTGAGACCACCCTCATTTAAATGCAGACATTTCCACCACATATGTTGTGTGGGGCAACTGAGGCATGCCCCACAATCTAAGAAGCTTACCAGTGCCAAGGAGGTGGCTAGTATCTTCTCCTGTACTGGACCACGAATTGTGATACCACTGCACCTTTCATATGAAGCCATGTCCACTAATGGACAAAGTCTATTCCTACCATCTGTTTTATTAAGTCTTATTAAGTTGCTTAACAGAGCTGCAGCAAGACTGCTTTTTGAGAACTAATGGTGGCACATGCAGATCAGCCCCAAGGAACGAGAAGCTGCTGTGTCGTCTGACAGTGTATTACAGGAAGAACTACAATCCTCTTACGCCATGTGGCACTCTTCAAGAAATGCTTCCTGGGTCAGTGCAGACAGCTCATATGATCATACTGACTGTGCCATATCACCGAGCGATAGATCAGTTAACTGAAGGCTTCACTTGCAACAGCTGATCCAAAGCAAACCTTGTAATTATATCACAGATAATGGCATCTACATAAGACATGTCACACTGATGACATTCAAACTTACAATCTCTAGACATACCCTGTAATTCTGCTATCCACTATTCATCCCGTTTTTTAACGCACTTTGATAGCTGACTTAAATTAAGCTGCATTGCCAAAAACTTGCAATTTACACTCAACATTTGCAGTCATTGCCATACACTAATCACCAAATTTCAATGACGTAGACAAGCCTTTCACACCAAATTACACAGAAGGGGACTAGGAGGTAGGAGGTCTGCACACTCATATAGGGTGTCCTATTTATCTTGGACAACCTACATTAATGTTTTGTCCAGATGCAAATAACATAATGTTTTAAGCAAATGTTCTTTAGCCTTCAGGGGGACATCAATTAACGTGATTGCCTTCATAGTAGCTTTTTTTTTTTTTAACCAGGATATGTACAGCAGTATGACTTTTTTAAATGGCACTCTGTATTTTTTATTCAGTAATTCACTTTCTCTGCTAAAGAGCTATTCAAAAATGTATCACATTATACCATTCATTGGAACACAAAGTTATTAATTACGTAACACAACAATGACTGTGCCCAGGATCACAAACTCTTCCACTTCCTGGAGTTGTCAGGAAACAAATGAAAACCAAGTAAACACATAACACATAATTCGCTTTGACTCTCCCGTACCATTGCTCAGGAGAAGAACATTCAGAGGTGCTCAAAGTGGTGACCCTGGACACCGATACACTGGCACACTCATTGAATGGAAGAATTATTTACTGCTTCCAGTGTTCGTGCTAAAGAGAATTACAAGCAAGCTCAATACGTTCCTGGCTATTCTCTGGAGTTGTTGGAATATAGCCATAGACAACGTCCTTAATGCATCACCAAAGAAAACGTCTGGACGATTTAAATCAGGAGACCTAGCATGCCAAGTAACTGTTCCTCCTCGACCAATCCATCTGGCAAGATACCTTCGATTCAGAACACTGCGTGCATGCAAGACATTATGTGCTAGACATCCATCATGTTCATACCACATACGCATTCTGGTACTTAGCAGCACTTCATCCAGAAGTGGAGGAAGAATTCATCTCAGGAAGCTGGTATAAGCTGTTCCATTTAGACTACCATTAATGAAATAAGGGCCAATAATTGTAGTACCAAGCATCCCACACCAGACATTAGCTCTCCATTCACAATGATGTTCCACCTATCTAAGCCATTGTGGGTTGATGCTGGACCAATAATGCATGTTCCCTGTATTTACATGTCCTTTTTTTGAGAAGGAACATTCATTGGTAAATAGAATATTGGAGAAAGAGTTTGGTTTGTTGACGATTTGCTGCTGTGCCCACTGACAGAACTGTACATGATTCTGGAAATCATTCCCATGTAGTTCCTGACGTAGGTGTGCATGGTAAGGATGAAACTGGTGATGTGTAAGAATACGATTTACACTGGTTTTAGGAATCCCAATCTCATGTTCAAGCTGTTGTGTGTTCACATGTGGATTCATAGCAATGAAAGTGAGAACAGTGACTTAGGCAGCTTCCTATGTGGAAGTACAGTGATGACTGCATTGTTGTGGGTTGAAACTTCCCTTTTCCTGAAGCATCGCAACAAGACGAGAAAATATACGTCAGGAAGGTGGGTTCTTATCAGGATATCGCTACCTGTGCGGTTCCGCTGCCTGTGTAGCATTTTGCCTACCTTCGACAACAATGACAACAATAAAAAAATGTTATGACAATGCAGTCTGTACGAAGAACAGGCTTTACTCTATGTGTACTCTACACATCAGTATTTAAAAGGATTAAAGTACCATACTAAATATACCGTTACAAAAGAGAATATTATTGCAATTACTGTTCTGCTAACTTACACTTCCCATCGATGAGTAGCATTTCTAACGTCTCTTTGTTGGTGTATATTCTACTCGCACAACTCCAACTGACAATGGCTGATGGAATGATGGGTGTGCATTTTACTTATTTTTACATTTGACCTCTGTTAACGTCAGCACGTGGATGTGTTCCATTACCCTGAGTATCTCCACTAAGCTCTGGGAGTGACATCATCAGTGTTGTGTTATGTAATTAATAATTTTGTGTTTCAGTGAATGGTAAACTGTGATACATTTTTGAATAGGTCTTCAGGACAGGAAATTAAGTGTCAAATAAAATTCTGCTGCTGCCACTGTAATTCCATAAACCAGCTGCCCAAGATTGGGATTGGGAGCAGGGGTTTTGTAAGGATGAATGACGATGTTGTGTAGGTTCGGTGGACAGCAGCATGACACTGTTTGAGGAGTGGGAACAATAGTGGGTAGGACATTCTTCATTTCATTTCAGGCCACAACGAGAGCTAGTTGAAACCCTAGCAGAGAATGTGACTGGAATGCTACAGTCCTGGATCATAATGAATCATGAGGGGAAATGACCTCTGCAGCTGGACAGTGGGACTTTGGGAGATGGTGGGTGACAGGAGAAATCTCCCGGGACTCATCTCTCTTGTCATCCCATCACCCGCAGTTAGCCCCACCATCCAGCCACAAAGGAGTGTTCTCCTTCTTACTACCACCTAGGTATGGAACAACTGAATCACATTCTCCACGAGGACCTCTCATCATGGTTGGAAATGAGCAATGTCCTACCCGCTATCCCTCCCACCCTTCCCACAGTGGTATTCTGCCACCCACTAAAACTACACAATAACTTCAACCATCCTACACAACCCCTGTTCCCTACCCCTTGTCTGATGGCTCATATTCCTATAACAGACCAATATGTCCCATACACCCCCACCACCACCACCACCACCACCACCACCACCACCACCACCACCACCACCACCACCACCACCACCACCACCACCACGTCCTGTCTGAAGCAACAACTATCCCCATAAAAGGCAGGGCTACCTGTGAAACAAGCTATGTGATATAGAATATAAGCTGCAAACACTGTGCTGCTTTCCACTTGGGCAAACAACAGGCAAGCTGTCTGTCTGCATGAATGGCCACCAACAAAGTGTCCTGAAAAAACAACAGGGCCTCACAGTTGTTGAGAGCACTGTCCAAAATTGTGTCTTAATGACTGCATCCACCAATGTGCTTCCTACCAACATCAGCTTTTTAGAACTGTAGTGATAGGATATATTGCAGGGTGCATTCCTATGTTCCCATAAACCTCCAGGTGTGTCCTGCACCTATTTAACGCTTTCCCTGTCCCCAGTCCAGCATCACACAATCTTATATTCCACAAATGCACCCATAGTCTTTACCCTACCATCCTTTCCCCAATGCTCATCCCACAGATCGTCTTAACTCCACATTGCACCTTACTGTCCTACCCTCCCCTCACCATCTCCCTGCAAGAGTCTTGAAACAACATGGGTTGCACTATTCACTCTGAAATCTTGAAGGTGGCAAGGATGAAATACAGTGAGCAAAAAATTGTTTGCAACTTCAGAAACCAACTGTAATTGTAAGAGAAAAAACAGATAAAGATGGGCATTGTAGTTGAGGAGAGAGGGAGACAGTATTATAAGCTATCCCCAGTGTTTCTCAGAATACATTTACATCTACAGTTACACTCTCTGCACACTGCAGTGTAGTGCATTGTAGAGTGCAGTTTCCATTCTAAGAATTGTTTGGGATATTTTCATATTCCATTCATGTGTAGATCTTGGAAAGAATAACCTCTTAATTCATCTTCCTCAAAATCTATAAATGATATAAATATGGGTTTGCTTTTCTTCACGCTATTTGGATGGGAAAATTCTAAAGTCATTACTGACATTTCTGCAGAATAAAAACTAACCTTACAGAGATAATGTTCTATCTGTTTATTGATTCAGTATGATTTTGCAGTTTTAATCTACATTTCATAACAAATTCTGGTCTGCTATCATATCTGTCACTGGAAATGTCAGTTTAAAATGAGGTGTCAAAATATCTATCTCACCATTAGATAAATTGGAACTTTTCAGTGTTCCCAGATACATCCATTCTTTATGGTAACTTACATTTCTTCTTTTTCTTCTTCCTCTTATTCTTATTATTGTTCATTTTTTAACATATTCCGGGATTACCCCTATTTAATTCTGTGTTGACAGCTCTGAAATGCCCTGACCAGGTATCCTGTTCTTCCTTCCACAGTGTTTTAATAATTATCACTACATATATCTTTCCATTACAAAGGAAAATACAGAAGAAATGCTTCCGTTTCCATTTCACACGACGGCAAAGATGAGTGATTTAGATATTAGTGTCATTTTCATTGAGAAACAGCTAAAATCGTCGACATTGAACAAGGATTAAGGGCATGAAGAAATCCTTGTCATATCCTATATACCATTTACACCTCAGTTAGAGCTTGTTTTCACTGTAATACATTACACTGTAGATACCTTGAGCTAACGAATTGTACCCAGTGATTGGAAGGAAGGACAGGACATACGTATCTACAAAAAGGATACCAGAACTGTTTAACAGACTGACCATACTATCTCATTGACATCCATGCATTACAGAACAGCAGAACAGACTCTGAAATCAATATTTCAACAGAATTACCTACTAGATGCAAACCCACAAAGATTCTGATCGTGCATGCTGTGTGAAAATTTGGGTGAAGGATGTAGGGACAAATGATTACCATAGGTTGAGGTCAGGTTGATTTCTGGAGCAGTGAATGTGTATTAAGGATAGCACCCAGATTCACAGTTCAGGAAAGCTTGTGGTGGTGGTGGTGGTGGTGGTGGTGGTGGTGGTGGTGGTGGTGGTGGCAGCGGGGACAAACAAGGTGGCCTCGGCTGTGAAGCATCCATTGAAATTTGGTAGATTATATTCATCTGCATGCTGTGCATGCTGCTCCATTTTGCTCTTGGCCATGTGTAATTTTTATGATGAGCATCAATCTATCCTTTCTGTAACTGTTGGCTTTCTTTTTGTCATTAGTTTTCTGACTGGTTTGATGTGGCCCACCATGAATTCCTCTTCTGATCCAAACTCTTAATCTCAGATTAGCAGTTGCAACCTATTTTTAAATTATTTACAGGATGTATTCTATCTTCCCCTAGAGTTTTTGCCCTCTACAGCTCCCTCTAGTATCACAGAAGTCATACCCTGATGTCTTAACCCACGTCCTATCAACCTGACCCTTTTTTTCCACATATTCCTTTCCTCTTCAATTCCAGGCAAATCCTCCTCATTCCTTAGCTTATGGGCTCACATAATTTTCAACATTTATCTACAGCACAATCCAAAATGCTTCGATTCTGTTTTTTCTGGTTTTTCTGCAGCTCATGTTTCAATATCATACAAGGCTGAGCTCCAAACATACATTCCCAGAATTTTCTTCCTCAAATTAAGGACTATGTTTGATACCAGTAGACTCCTCTTGGCCAGAGAGCACCTTTTAGCCAGAGCTAGTCTCCTTTTGATGTCTTTTTGCTCCATCTATTATTGGTTGTTTTGCTGCCTACATAGTAGAATTACTTAACTTCATCAACCTCATGACCATCAATTTCAATCTCAAGTTTCTCACACTTTTCATTTCTTCAACTTTTCACTAATTTCATCTTTCCTTAGATTTACTCACAATTCATATTCTGTACTCATTAGACTGATCACTGCATTCAGCAGATCAGTTGCAACAGCAATGTCATCAGCAATCTGTATCTCTGATATACTTTCACCTTCACCTTCAATTTTAATCAAATTCCTGAATTTTCATCATTGCTGCTATGCTGTACAGATTGAACTGTAGGGGGCAAAAGACCACATCCCTGTCTTACACTGTTTTTATTCCAAGCAATTTGTTCTTGGTTATTCACTTATTATTCCCTCTTTGCAGTTGTAAATATTGTATACTAGCACTCTCTTGCTATAGTTTACCCCTATTTTCCTCAGAATTTTAAATATCTTGCACCATTTTACATTGTTGAACACATTTTCCGGGTCAACAAATAATATGAATGGGTCTTCATTTTTCTTTAGTGTTGCTTCCATTATGAACAACAACATCAGAGATGCCACCCTTGCGCATTTACCATTCCTAAAGCCGAACTGATCATAAGTAATACATCCTCAATTTTCTTTACCATTCTTACTTTTGTCAATAAGTTGGATGCATGACCTGTTAAGCTGATTGTGTGATAATTCTCGCACTTCTCAACTCTTTGAGTCTTTGGAATTGCATGGATGATGTTTCTCCAAAAGTCAGACGGTTTATTGCTGGACTCATACATTCTACACACCAACGTGAATTATTGTTTTGTTGCCACTTCCCCCAATGATTTTAGATATTCTGATGGAATATTATCTACCCATTGTGCCTTATTTAATCTTAAGTCTTCCAAGGCTCTTTTAAATTCTGATTCTATTACTGGATCCTCTATCTTTTCCAACTAGACTCCTGCTTCTTC
This sequence comes from Schistocerca nitens, assembly GCF_023898315.1. Classification (NCBI taxonomy): domain Eukaryota; kingdom Metazoa; phylum Arthropoda; class Insecta; order Orthoptera; family Acrididae; genus Schistocerca; species Schistocerca nitens. The sequence goes on along the minus strand of NC_064615.1, from coordinate 1,135,625,238 downwards.
TACCACATCTGGCAAATCAACCCCTTCATAAAGGCCTTCAAAATAGTTTTTCCACCTATCTACCCTCTTCCATGAATTTATCAGTGGCCTTCCCATTGTATTCTCAATGTTACCACCCTCACTTTTAATTTCAGCAAACATTGTTTTGACTTTCCTACACACTGAATTAGTCCTTCTGACCATCATTTCTTTTTCGATTTCTTCACATTTTTCATGCAGTTATTTGATCTTAGCTTCCCTGTTGCTATTTATTTCATCCCTCAGCAACTTATATTTGTCTTCCCAAATTTTCCTGAATAGTTTTGTGCTTCCTTCTTTTATTGATCAACTGAAGTAATTCTTCTGTCACCAATGGTTTCTTCACAGTTACCATCTTTGTACCTATGTTTTCCTTTAAACTTCTGTGATTGAACTTTTTAGAGACATGTGTTCCTCTTTAACTGTTCTGCCAAATGAGCTATTTCTTATTGCTTTATCCAGAGCCTTCAAGAACTTCAAGCGTATCTCATTCCTTAGCATGTCTGCACCCCACTTGTTTGTGTATTGAGTCTTCATAATTGATCTCTTGAACGTCAGCCTACACTTCACAACAGTTGACATTATGAAGTAAGTAACTTCTAGGCCAGTAGATTCCAAATCTTTAGTTAAGGTATTCAAGTAAATGCTTCTGTTATGATATACAGTCAATTTATTCCTCTGTAAAGGGGAAGAAATGTAATTTATGAACTTCGTAGTTTTTCAAGTGTAAATTACAAAGAGTTATTCATGAGGTCGCCCTTATTGAATTTAATACAAAATTCAGTAAGCATTTACAGACAGAAATAATGAAGCAAGCAAAATAAATGAAAATTTCCAAATGATATTGAAATGTTCAACTATCACTTTACAGGTAACCCACATAATCTGGACAAATGAAGTTTGTTTATCTTCAGAACATAACTAATCTTGAACTTTTGCTGCTATCCTCTCATGGATGCCATTAAGTCCAGGTGGGTTTTCCAAGCAGGTTGCCTCATTAGGCTGCAAAGTTTTGTTTCTGTGCTTGGCAAATATTTTTGGTATTGTTGTCAACCAAAACATTTTGTTGGTGTTCCTTTTTTTGCTAACAAAAACTTCAAAATCATTTGTCATCAATATTTTGGTACCTGCAGTGAGGAGGTGGTTTTTGGCCATAGTTGTGTTGTAGGTAAAATACCATGAAATGCTATGGCATGTGTATTAGATACTGTGGCCATTTATCTGTGATTCTATGGCAGTGTTCTGTGAATGTTCCTGATCAATTCTCCCTACATTAGATGAGGAACTTAGGGATAACTTAACTGCTGGATAATAAGATATAGGAATCAAGGGGGAAATTTGTGGCAATTGGATGCACTGTAAATCCTGAAGGTGTAAATCTAGATTTGGGAATTGCTTGAGGTTTTGAAGGAAATATTCCCGTTTCTTTGAAACAGTCAGCTCAGCTGGTGTCATTTCTTTCAGCCAGGCACTTCCAAAAATCACACCTCTGACTGTTTTAACTCTTCCAATTGTCCAGTACTTACGTCAGCAATGTCCCAGAATATTCAAATTGTTTGAAAATACCCTTTTTTTGTGTTAGGGCGCAAAACTTCTATGGTCATTAGCGCCCAGCCCGTGACTTAGGAAACAGTAAAAAACCGAAATTGAAAACCAGCAGCAATGGGAACAAAGTCATAAAATTGGAGAAACTAAAAGCAGAAGGAATGCTTAAAAATCCACTACAGAAAGGGGGTTGGTTGTCCCCAAAAAAGGCTTCAAATGACTGACGTCATTTCACTGTCACTAATAAACTGGAGAACGCGGTCGGCTGAGCGCTTGTCATCTGCTAAAATCGACGATAGATCAGGCGATAGCTGTAGACGGGAGCATAACGGATTAAAATAGGGGCATTCAATTAAAAGGTGTCTTACCGTCCACAGCTGAGAGCAGTGGGGACAGAGTGGGGGAGGATCGCCACTTAAAAGATGTCAATGGCTAAAAAGACAGTGCCCTATCCGGAGTCTAGCTAAAATTACCTCCTCCCGACGACGCGTTCGAGAGGAAGAGGTGAAAGCGCAAGGAAGGGCTTTCACTTCCCGCAATTTATTAAGGGGGAGTGTGGACAAATGCGCATGCCATAAATGAGCAACTTTGCGACATAAACCGCTCCGCAGATCGGTGAAGGGAAGCGACTGAATAGCTGGCCGAGGAAGAGAGACTGCAGCCTTGGCCGCTATATCGGCCGCCTCATTCCCACAGATACCAGCGTGTCCCGGGAGCCAGAGGAACGCCACCGAGACGCCCCCCAGGTGGAGCAAGCGCAGACAGTCCTGAATCCGGTGGACCAGGGGGTGCACAGGGTAAAGAGCTTGGAGACTGAGGAGAGAGCTGAGAGAATCTGAGCAGATAACGTACTGTATCCGCTGATGGCGGCGGATGTAGTGGACAGCCTGGAGAACAGCTTAAAGCTCCGCAGTATACACCGAACACTGGTCGGGAAGCCGAAATTGATTTGGGGTGTCGCCAACCATATAGGCACTCCCTAAATAAATGTGGCGTCCGTCATTTGTGCACATAGAGCAGCAAATGCCCGACGATAAACAAGTGTAGAGGTACCATCCTTGGGAAATCGACAAAGGTCACGGAGCAGGCAGATCCAGGGACGTAGCCAAGGCGGTGCTGTACCCCAAGTTGTCAAGAAGGTTTTAGGAAAGCGGAAGGAAAGAGAATGGAGCAGTTGACGGAAGCGGACTCCCGGGGGTAGTAGGGAGGAGGAGTGGCCTGCATACCCTACATCAAATGAGGCGTCGAAAAAAAGGGCATGGGCTGGATTAGCAGGCATGGAAGACAGATGGCTAGCATAACGACTTAGAAGGACCGCTCGCCGATTGGACAACGGAGGTTCAGCAGTCTCAGCATAAAGGCTTTCCACAGGGCTAGTGTAAAAAGCTCCAGACACTAAACGTAATCCACGGTGGTGGATAGAGTCGAGACGCCGAAGAATAGACGGCCGAGTAGAGGAGTAGACTATGCTCCCATAGGCCAATTTCGAGCGCCCTAAGGCGCGATAGAGGCGGAGAAGGACCACTCGGTCCGCTCCCCAGGAGGTACCATTCAGGACACGGAGGGTGTTAAGGGATCGCAGACAGCAGGCCGAAAGATAGGAAACGTGGGAGGACCAGCACAGTTTTCTGTCAAACATAAGACCCAAGAATTTAGAGACGTCTGAAAACGGAAGGTTGACAGGTCCTAGATGTAAGGAGGGCAGAAGAAACTCCTTACGTCGCCAAAAATTAACACAAACGGTCTTACTGGGAGAGAAACGGAAGCCTGTTTCGATGCTCCAAGAGTGGAGGCGATCGAGACATCCTTGAAGACGTCGTTCAAGAAGGCTGGTCCGTTGAGAGCTGTAGTAGATCGCAAAATCATCCACGAAGAGGGAGCCCGAGACATCGGGAAGGAGACAATCCATAATTGGATTTATAGCGATGGCAAACAGTACAACACTCAGCACGGAGCCCTGGGGTACCCCGTTTTCTTGAGAGAAAGTACGGGAGAGAGTAGTGTTCACCTGCACCCTAAATGTGCGCTCTGCCATAAATTCGCGAAGAAAAAGGGGCAGCCGGCCTCGAAAGCCCCATGAGAACAGTGTGCGGAGGATGCCTGTCCTCCAACAGGTATCGTATGCTCTCTCCAGATCAAAAAATATTGCTACCGTTTGGCGTTTCCGGAGAAAATTGTTCATGATATAAGTGGAGAGAGCAACAAGATGGTCAACTGCAGAACGATGATTTCGGAATCCGCATTGGGCAGGTGTTAAAAGACTGCGGGATTCCAGCCACCACGCTAAACGGTTAATTCACCATACGCTCCATAACCTTACAGACACTACTCGTGAGAGAAATGGGGCGATAGCTAGAGGGGAGATGTTTGTCCTTTCCAGGTTTCGGAACAGGAATGACGATAACTTCCCGCCATCGTCTGGGAAAAGTACTGTCGGTCCAAATTCGATTATAAAGGCGAAGGAGGTAACGCAGACTATGGGTTGATAAATGCAGCAACATTTGGACGTGGATACCATCTGGTCCTGGGGCGGAGGAGCGAGAAGAAGAGAGTGCATGTTGGAGTTCCCGCAAGGAGAAAACAGTATTGTAGCTTCCGCGATTTTGAGAGGAGAAAGGAAGAGGTCGCACTTCCGCTGCACGTTTCTTCGGGAGAAACGCTGGCGGGTAATTTGAAGAGCTCGAAATCTCGGCAAAGTGCTGACCCAACGAGTTAGAAATTGCGACGGGGTCCACTAATGTGTCATGCGCGACAGTGAGCCCAGAGACCGGGGAGAAACAAGGCGCGCCTGAGAACCGTCGGAGCCGACTCCAAACTTCCGAGGAGGGAGTGAAGGTGTTAAATGAGCTAATAAAGAATTTCCAGCTTGCCTTCTTGCTATCGCAACTGACGCGACGGCATCGCGCTCGGAGCTGCTTATAGCGGATACAGTTGGCCAAAGTAGGATGGTGGCAGAAAACGCGGAGAGCACTTCGCCGCTCACGTAGTGCATCACGGCATGCCTCGTTCCACCAAGGAACTGGGGGGCGCCGGGGCAATTCGGAGGTGCGTGGTATTGAATGTTCCGCAGCTGTAAGAATAACGTCGGTAATATGTGTGACCTCATCGTCGACGCTGGGAAAGTGACGGTCATCGAATGTCGCTAGAGACGAAAAAAGTGTCCAATCGGCTTGGGCAAACTTCCAGCGTCGCGGGCGCATATATGGCTGTTGAGGCTGCAGTCTAAGGACACATGGAAAGTGGTCACTCGAGTGTGTATCATCAAGGGCGAACCATTCGAAGCGCCGAGCTAGCGGAACAGTACCGACCGCAAGGTCGAAATGAGATAAATTTGCCGTGGAGGCAGACAAAAACGTGGGGACCCCAGTGTTGAGGCAAACTAGATCTGCTTGGTGGAAGACGTCTAGCAATAGTGAGCCACGTGGACAAGAATGTGGAGATCCCCAAAGCGGGTGGTGGGCATTGAAGTCCCTAACCAGCAAATATGGGGGTGGAAGCTGACCAAGAAGATGAAGGAGATCAGCTTGTGCCATTGGTGTGGACGATGGAATGTATACAGTACAAAGAGGGAACGTGTATCCGGAAAGGGAAAGACGGACGGCGATAGCTTGGAAGGAAGTGTTTAAATGGATTGGGTGATAATGGAGAGTTTCATGGAGAAGAATCATGAGTCCTCCATGTGCTGGAGTGCCTTCAACAGAGGGGAGGTCATATCGGACGGACTGAAAATGAGGGAGAGCAAAGCGGTCATGGGGACGCAGCTTTGTTTCCTGAATACAGAAGATGACCGGCTAGTAGGATTGTAAGAGGATCGACAATTCATCCCTATTGGCTCGAATACCGCGGATATTCCAGTGGATAATGGACATAGGGTGAACAGGAAATGGAGGAATGTGACCAAGGTCGCTGTCAACTCAACGACTCCTCTGAGCTTGCGGCCGACAGCATGGAATGGCATTCAGCCGAAGGCAGAAGATCCTGATCCATAGGTTGGTGAGGAGCAGCTCCTGCCACCAGCGACCGGCCGGTTGATCGGCCGCCAGCAGTGTGCCTCGGCGACACAGAAGACGGCCGAGGGCGACTTCCGCCAGGTGGTGCTGTAGATGGGACACGCCTTGGCGGAGAATGAGAGGAACTGGGTTTCTTTGTAGCCATCTTGGAAGTATGATGTTTAGATGAAGGAGGAACCGATGGTTGAGAAGTTGCCGTACGTAAAAACTCTTCACGAGTATGCTCTTTTTTAGAAGTCTTGGTGTCTGACTTTTGGGCTCGAGATTTAGCAGAACTCGACGAAGGGTGAGCCAGAGAGTGGGCAGGCGAAAGTGGTGAGGTTGAACGGGCGATCTTTGCGCTGGCTGATCTGATGACCGTGGCACTAAAGATGAGGTCGCAAGTCTGCGTGGCCGCCTCCTTTGTTGGCCGAGGAGAAGCAAGGACAGTGCTGTATTTTCCTGTCTGAGGCACGGTGGGCTGTCGACTGGCGAATAATTTTCGAGCAGCAAAGGTCGACACCTTTTCCTTTACTCTTATTTCCTGGATGAGCTTTTCGTCCTTAAAAACGGGACAATCTCGAGAGGAAGCGGCGTGGTCACCCATACAGTTGATGCAGCGAGGGGATGGAGGTGGACAAGCACCCTCATGGGCATCCCTGCCACACGTAACACATTTGGCCGGATTGGAACAGGACTGGCTGGTGTGATTGAACCGCTGGCACCGATAGCAACGTGTAGGGTTCGGGACGTAAGGGCGAACGGAAATTATCTCATAGCCGGCTTGGATTTTCGATGGTAGTTGAACTTTGTCAAATGTCAAGAAGACAGTGCGGGTTAGAATGATGTTCGTGTCAACCCTTTCCATAACCCTATGAACAGCCGTTACGCCCTGGTCAGACAGGTAGTGCTGAATTTCTTCGTCAGACAATCCATCGAGGGTGCGTGTATAAACGACTCCATGCGAGGAATTTAAGGTACGGTGCGGTTCCACCCGGACAGGGAAGGTGTGTAGTAGTGACGTACGCAGCAATTTTTGTGCCTGGAGGGCACTGACTGTTTCTTACAACAGGGTGCCATTCCGTAATCTGGAACAAGACTTTACAGGAACTGCAATTGCGTCGACACCTTTCTGAATAATGAAAGGGTTGACCGTGGAGAAGTCGTGACCTTCGTCAGACCGAGAAACAACAAGGAACTGTGGCTACGATGGAAGAACTGACTGTGGTTGAGACACAGTGAACTTACGTTTGTGAGCAGACATAGTGGAAGGTGAGGAAACCATTGCGGAAGAATCCCCCATTATTACCGGCGACTCCGATGGCGCGCTCCTCCCTTGTGGGGGCCCTCTCTGAGGGCACTCCCGCCTTAGGTGATTGTTCACACCTCAGGTCACACCTCCCGACAAACGGACGGAGGGACCAATCGGCGTTTTCGGAAGGTATCAGCTCGGGTAATCATCCCTCCCTGGGCCTGGCCGTTACCAGGGTGTACGTACGTGTCCTACCTGTCTACCCAGGGCGGGGAATTACGCGTTACCCCGTCACCAGTTACGCATGGAAGTGTGTGGGTTGGCCTTCAGAAACGCACAGGGAGGAAGAAAGAGAAAGGGAAAGGAAAGAAGAGAGGGCTCAAACGCTGCAGCGGAGAAGGTAAAGAGAAGAGGTAAGGAAAACAGAAGGACAAAGGAAGGATGAAGACTTACAAGCAAGGAAGGAATGCGAAGAATGTAGTATATTTACAAGCGTCCGTCTCCGGACGTAGGCACAAACCATAACCCCAGTGGTGAAGGGGGGGGGGGGGGGGGTGAAGATGGGGGATGGGGAAGGATGCGGAAAGGGAAGGTATGCAGCCCAGAAAGGAAGGAAGGCCACATCAGCTCGGGGTCCCGTGCTCGCTACGCACGTATCCACAAAAGAGTTGTGGATCCCCTGGAGGGTGAAAATACCCTTGTCAAGTAGCAAAAATTCACATTTTTAATTTCTTTAGAAGCAATTTAGAATCTGTAGTTTACTTGAGCAGCAGAGACAATAAGAGGCATCAAAGACGTCATTTACCTCCATTAACAATGAGGTAAGTTTTGTGAGGATAACGGCTATCACTGAGCCTTATCTGTTACTTGAAAACAAGTGTCATCAGGTAAATTGATATGATTTTCGTCTTTATATATCTTTCCTCTGAACAGAATCATGGGAGAAATACTTTCAACTACAGCATTTACATGTTCAACTACAGTTATATTCTCAGTATGTACATGAGCAATAATCTAAAGTCCTTATTACAGCAAATGTATGAAGCAAGCATTGCTAAGGTTTTATTAGAGACTGACTTTTCCCCATTCAGTTATCACTAGCTTCATACAACTAATAAATTTGCGTATTCAATAACTGTGTTCTAGTAACAAAGAAATGAGTTTTTGAAGCATATATAATGAAAGATTTCTTACAAATTACTTTGGATATCTAAAGAATTCACATTCTTTGAAGCTGGTAAAATGTAGCACTTTAGGAGGGGGCAGAATCACAGCTGAAATACATTACTAGTGTCTCAAGCACTTGCTAGCAGAAGATTCAATACAAGCTGCAGCCTTCCACGTCTCTCTCATACTTTCAGAATAGAGCTCTGGGTTTCATTTGAAACTGGAAACATTTCATTATGCCACATTCATTCATAATAAAAAATTATTCACAGTAATCAAGTTATAATCATTGGAATCTAAAATAGTGACACTGGATGGAGTGACTCATACTTTTTGTGACCCGTGGCATGAGGCAGGTGATCCAGATGTGAACCATTGATTTTCAACAACTTTACATGCACATTTTTGTACCATACAAAAGAGACAGCTCTCAGTAGTTATATAACAGCAGTCTCTCTACAGTTTATGTTGTACATTGAAACAACAACTAAACATAGTGAAAGAAGCAGTATCATAATTCATAAACATGGCTACAATAACAAAGGAGCAAACTGAAAGGCAAATGGAGGATGAGAGGTAGGTAAAAATTTGAGAGAAGGAACTGAAGTGGAAGATGAGGCATTTCATTTCAGTTTATGTAACAAGACACTGGCTGAAAAATTTAAGAATGATGAAGTTACACATTTCATTGGATACAGTACTCAAACGACATTTTCCCGAAATATATTTTTACAGAATCTCCATTTACTACAGTATCACAATGCAAACAGATGAACAATTTCTGTAAACTGCAAGAGATGTCAGGGGAATCAAATAATAAAAAAAACGAAGATTAAACACGCACAGTAAAAGGCATAAAAGGTTTGACCAAATGTAAAAACCGGGAAAAGACAGAAAAAAAGCAAAAAAGTGGGGGTGATCTTTCCATGGGGGAGTGTTCATGGGAACCCAAACTAAGAAGTCTGGAAAAAGAGGTCCCAACCCCGGCTCCTAGACTGAAGTACAACCTTGTATCCGGAAAAAAAAACCACTTTCACAGGGGAAACTGAGGACCACTTCAACCATCCGAGATTCGTCTGCTAATATTAAAATTAAGGAAACAGGAATACTATACTTGTCTCAAAGGGCCAAAGGAAGGGGACATTCCACCAATATGTGGGATACCATCAGTCTGGCTCAACAACCACATTGTGGGGGAGGGTTATTGCATTGGAGGTGACAATGGGTGAGCCTGTTAGGACCAATGCATAGATGGCTAAAAACATTGGACTCCCTCTGAGCAGAGTGGAAGGAAGAGCACCAAACAGCCGTAGACTACTTGATTTTTTTTTGTTTTTTGTTTTTTTGTTTTTTTGTTTTTTTTTTGTTTGGGGTTTATGGGCGCTCAACTACTGAGGTCATTAGCGACCAGTCACAATTGTTAGAGCACATAGAATCTAGTAAAACTCAAGGGGGGGGGGGGGGGGACACCAGAACGTTCTTACAAAGATGTAGATAAAATAAGTGAAAGAGTTAGATGTCTTTGGACAAGCCAGTCAAAGTAATGAAACAAAGAACACGAGCAGCTGCATGAGTGTCGCCAGCTAAAATATCCTGTAAAGTAGATGGCAGAGACAGGACAACACGAGATTGACTAAAACAGGGACATGACAATAAAACATAGCGCACTGTTAATGCTTGACCACAAGGGCACTGCGGGGCTGGGTCACCGGAGAGCAGGTAGCGGTGGTTAAACCGGCAATGCCCAATCCGCAACCTGGTCAGAAGGACCTCTTCTCACTGAGATGGTCGGAAGGAGGTTGTCCATGCAGTTGGGAATGGTTTTACTGCCCGGAGCTTGTTTCCTTGAAGTGATCACCAAGTATCCCACCACAACGACACAAGCCTCTTACAAACAACCCCACTAACGTCAGATGGTGGGACACAATGGGAGGCTGGCCGAGGTAGGGAGGACTGCAGCCTTGGCTGCCGCATCAGCGGCCTCATTCCCAGGCAGTCCTACATGGCCGGGAACCCACAGAAAGCTGACAGGAGAGCCATCATCAGCAAAAGAATGGAGGGACTGCTGGTTCCGTTGCACCAAGGGATGGACCGGATATGGAGCTCCAAGGCTCTGAAGAGCACCTAGTGAATCAGAGCAGAGTACATGCAAAGAATGGCGGCGGCGGCGGCGGCGGGCATACTGAATGGCCTGATGGAGAGCAAAAAGCTCAGCCGTAAAGCTGGAACACCGTTTAAGGAGCCGGTATTTAAAGGTGATGGCCCCGACGACAAAGGCACAGCCGACACCATCGTCAGTTTTGGAGCCATCAGTGTAAATAAAGGTGTGACTGGCAATTCGCGCACGAAGTTCGACAAACCGTGAGCAATACACTACAGCCGGAGTACCCTCCTTCGGGAGCAAGCTGAGGTCGCGATAAATATGAACCAGAGCCTGCAGCCAAGGTGGTGTCGGGCTCTCACCCTCTCTGAAGGTGGTAGGGAGGGCAAAATCCAGTTGTCGAAGCAGGCGACGAAAGCGGACTCCAGGTGGCAGCAGGGCAGACACATACAACCCATACTGACGGTCGAGAGAATCGGCGGAGGAGGACTGATAAGAGGGGTGGTTGGGCATTGACAACAGCCGGCAGGCATACCGACATAGCAGTACGTCGCACCGGTAGGTCAATGGTAATTCGGCAGCTTCAGCATAAAGACTCTCGATGGGACTAGTGTAGAATGCTCCAGTCGCAAGACATAACCCCCAATGGTGGATGAAGTTGAGACGGTGTGAGAGGGATGGCCGAGCAGACGAGTAGACGAGGCTCCCATAATCCAGCTTTGATCGGACTATGGACCGATACAAGCAAAGCAGGGCAGTGCGATCTGCTCCCCAAGATGAACCACTAAGCACTCCGAGGACATTAAGGGAACGTGTACAATGGGCAGCCAAATAAGAGACGTGTGGAGACCAACAAAGTTTCCTGTCCAATGTGAGCCCTAGAAACATTAGGTGGAATGCAATCCATAATTGGATTGATCGCTATGGCAAAAAGGGCTACGCTCAAGATGGAGCCCTGAGGCACTCCGTTCTCCTGGAGGAAGACGTCTGACAACGCGGAACCCACACATACCCTAAACTTTCGATCTGTTAAAAAGGAATCAATAAGAAGGGGCAGGCGACCGCGTAGACCCCACCTGTGCATTGTGCGGAGGATACCTCCTCTCCATTAGGTATCATAAGCCTTCTCCAAATCGAAGAACACGACTACCGTTTGGCACTTTCGCAAAAAGTTGGTCATGATGAATGTCGACAAGATCACAAGGTGGTCAACAGCGGAGCGGCGGCGACAAAAGCCGCATTGAACATTGGTAAGTAGCCGTCGAGATTCAAGAACCGAAACTAACCGAACGTTAACCATGCGCTCCATCACCTTACAGACACAGCTTGTAAGAGAAATGGGGCAGTAACTAGAAGGAAGGTGTCTATCCTTCCCGGGTTTGGGTATAGGAACAACAACGACGTCACACCAACGGATGGGGACTTCACCTTCGGTCCAGACGTGATTGTAGGTACGAAGAAGGAAGCTTTTGCCTGCCGGAGAAAGGTGTGCCAGCATCTGAACGTGAATGGCATCTGGCCCCGGAGCAGAGGAACGGGACAGTGCAAGTGCACGTTCGAGTTCCCGCATAGTAAAGGGGGCACTATAAGTTTCCAGATTCAGCGAGTGGAAGGAAGGTCGCCGAGCCACTTCTGCCTCTTTCCTGGGAAGAAAGGCAGGGTGGTAATGGGCGGAGCTTGAAACCTCCGCGAAAAAGCGGCCGAAGGCGTTGGAGACAGCCACAGGATCAACAAGGACCTCATTACCTGAGGTCAGGCCAGGTACCGAGGAGTGGGCCTTAATGCCCGACAGCCGGCGCAGGCCACCCCAGACGACAGAAGAGGGAGTAAAACTATTAAAGGAGCTGGTGAAAGAGGCCCAACAAGCTTTTTTGCTGTCTTTCAAGACTCTACGGCATTGCGCTCGGAGTCGTTTGTATCCAATACAATTCGCCAACTTAGGACGGCGGCGAAAGGTGCGTAAAGCACGTCGTCGAGCACGGATAGCGTCTCTACAAATGCGATGTGAAGAAGAGGTAGTACGAGGATTGGAACGTTCGGCAGCATTGATGATAACAGCCGTGAGGTATTCGACCTGACTGTCACAACTGAGAAAATCGTGGTCCGGAAAGGTCGCCAGGGAGGAGTGAAGTCCCCAGTCAGCTTTCGGTATGTTCCTGCTCAAAGGACGTGGGGATGGGGTGTGGTGCAGGAGACGAACGTCACAGGGGAAGTGGTCACTCGAATAGGTGTCAGAAAGGACATACCACTCGAACCGACGGGCAAGAGTGGTAGAACAGATCGAGAGGTCCAAGTGGGAGCAGGTATGAGTAGAGTCCGAGAGGAAAGTCGGGGCGCCAGTATTGAGGCGGACAAGATTGAGATGGTTGAAGACATCCGCCAAGAGGGAGCCTCTGTGACAGGATGCAGGAGAGCCCCAAAGGGGACGATGGGCATTGAAGTCGCCAAACAAAAACGGCGGAGGAAGCTAAACAATCAGGTGCATCATGTCAGCTCGTCTAACTGCGGGTGACGATGGAGTGTAGACGGTACAAACAGAAAAAGTAAAGACAGAAAGAGTAATACGGACAGCTATTGCTTGGAGTGGGGTGGTCAATGGGATGGGATGGTAATAGACATCGTCCCGAACGAGCAACATGACCCCACCATGAGCTGGAATACCGTCCACAGGAGTGAGGTCATACCGCTCCGAGGTATAGTGGGTAAAAGCAATACTGTCAGTTGGGCGCAACTTGGTTTCCTGGAGACCAAGGACAAGCGGACAGTGCAGGCGGAGGAGCAGTTGTAATTCCTCCCGATTAGATCGAATACCTCGTATGTTCCAATGTAACAAAGCCATCGCTAGTCAGAAAATAGGGGGAACGAAACGGGGGAAGAGCTGGTCACCTCGACGGCCGCGGAGGGCCAGGTTTCGAGAGAACAACGCTACAACAGCGGGAGGCGGATCCTGTTCCATCGAGTCGTCGCCAGCTGTGGCCGCTGTCACGGGTTGCGTAGGAGGGGCAGCATAATTCGCCGACGAGAGGCCAGCTGAGCGCCAGGCAGCAGAGCGTCCCAGCGGAACTGATGACGGCCGGGAGCAGCGACTCACGGATGGAGCATCAGACGAAACGCTCCGGGGTGGAGAGGGGGTTAAAGACTTCTTCTTGGAGGCCTTCTTGGAAGTCCGATGAGGCACGGGGATGGTGGGCTGGACCCGAAGAAGGTCCTCAAGCGCAGGGTCCATTTTGGAACGCCGGACCTCTGAAGCCGGAGTCAGGAATGTTTCCCCGATGGACGCCTGAGAAGAGGATAGCTTCTTAGGCGGAGGAGTGGGATGAAGAGGAAGGGTGGCCCCTGGGGCAGAGGGGGCAGGGGCCGCGAGGGAGGAGGATTTGGAAGGGAGGGATTTGGGAGGCGGAGGCATAGACCCCGGATAGGGTGAGGAGGTGGAGGGGGGACAGGATAGGGGTGAGGATACTGTGGAAGGAGGGGACACGACTGTGGCAAACGATATTGTCAACGTCACGGGATGGAGGCGGTCATACTTCTTCCTGGCCTCAGAATAAGAGAGACGATCCAAAGTTTTTAATTCTTGAATCTTCTTCTCCATCTGATACGCGGGGCAGTCTAAAGATCTAGGCGAGTGGATGCCAGGACAATTGACGCACCGAGGTGGTGGGGTGCACGTATGTTCCTCACAAACAGGACGTCCACAATCGCCACAAAGGGGCTCAGCCTCACACCGTGACGACATGTGCCTAAAGCGCAAACACCGAAAGCAGCGCATAGGAGGTGGGACCTAAGGTTGCACGTCGCACCAGTAGCACATCACCTTTACCTTCTCCGGGAGAACGTCCCCCTCGAAGGCGAGGATAAAGGCTCCAGTGCCGATGCCACAGTCTTCGGGGCTGCGCTGGACTCGCCGGATGAAACGCATACCTCAGCGCTCCAGGTTGGCCCTGAGCTCCTCATCAGATTGCAGCAGGAGGTCCTGATAAAATATAACCCCTGCGTCCTATTCAGTGCCAGATGCGGGACAATGGATACTGGGATGTCCCCTAGTCAGTCGAACGCCTGGAGCGCCGCCGACTGTGTGGCGGCGGTGGTCTTTATAAGAACGGACCCCGAACACATTTTACTGAGAGCCTCGATTTCCCCGAAGATGTCCTCGATGTGCTGGACAAAGAACATGGGCTTGGATGTGGCGAACGTCCCCCCATTGTTCCGAGAACAGACTAAATAGCGGGGGAAGTATATCACCCCAAGCCGTCGGGCCTGTCCTACCTCCCAGGGAGTGGCCAAGGGGGAAAGGGCAGGAGAACAAGAACCAGGGACAGTACCTTTCCTTTCAAAATACTCGGCCGCAGATCAACCTGATACATGTTGACGTTTCATCTGCGAAACTACCGCCCCAATACCACCCACTCCGACCAGGGGCTCGCCCCACGGGCGCCACCCAAACTCAGCAAGGGCCACCTGGCGGGATGACCGTTGCCGGGAGTCCTGATGCCCCAAGGAGACGGGCATCTACTCCTTGGCCGATGTGGGGAGGGTGCAGTTCAGGTATCGGCAGTATGTTCCCTGTGTTGTCAGGGGGCTACACCCTAGAGGGTACATGACGACCCCACCACAACGGGCTGGCTACCAAGCTGGATTTTGCGTGCCATGGAAAGTCCATCATGATCATAGGTTGGTTCAAATGGCTTTGAGCACTATGGGACTCAACTGCTGAGGTCATTAGTCCCCTAGAACTTAGAACTAGTTAAACCTAACTTACCTAAGGACATCACACACATCCATGCCCGAGGCAGGATTCGAACCTGCGACCGTAGCGGTCTCGCGGTTCCAGACTGCAGCGCCAGAACCGCGCGTGATCATAGGTGCAGATGAGGACGCACTATGTGCATAACTTGTGCAACCCATCAGGCGTTTAGGCCAAATTTGAGGAATAGTGGGTGTGGTTACAACGCCGTTACAATGCTGAGTGACAAGGTCTTAGTGCACTGAGGACCAGTGATACACCACGTAAGGCGTCCTTCCCCAAAAGGCTCGTACTTCTGTAGAATTTGGAAAATGGAGGTGAAACCCCAAGGGGGACCATCACATGGAAGGCTGAAACGGTTTAAACTCCTTTCAGTCGCCTCTTACGACAGGCAGGAATACCTCGGGCCTATTCTTACCCCAGACCCACAGGGGGCAGACTACCTGATTGTGGGGAGTTATTACCATGAGCAGTAGCACACCAGATGTCATTCAGATTTTGGGCAAAGAGAGATTTGGCATAGATCCGCACATCCACAGTTGGAATAATGAAAGGAAATGGCAGTAAGTATCTGCTTCTGTAGCCAAACGGTCAGCCAGTCCATTCCCTGGGTTGCTCAAATGACTTGGGACCCAGAGAAAGACATCTGAACAGGTGGCACACTCCTGGGCCAAGAGAAGGGCACGTATAGCAGAGACCAAAGGACGAGTTCGATAGCCAGCAGGCTGCTCATTGGGTCTGAACAGATTAAAACACTGTGGAGGGAGGCCTGAGATAAAAAAGGAGGGCTCTGTGAATTTCCAGAAACTCTGCTGTGAACACACTAATTGATCCTGGCAAAAAATTGTGTTCTAAGTCAGTAGGAGACATGAAAGTGTATCCCACCTAATCTACTGCCTTAGAACTATCAGTGTGAAAGTTTGTGGCACCCTAGAACACTCCAAGGATGGCACATACAAGACGGTGGAGAACCAAAGGGTCGACTGAGATCTTAGGACCCTGAGATAGATCAGTCCTAATTCATGGTCTAGTTACCATCCATGGGTGGGAGGGGAATGGGAGGAAAGATGTGAGGTACATTACAGCGAGTGGAGATGGGGATCCCAACATAAGGAAGTGATACGCATGCCAACCGGCAATCCCACACAAGAACGGGTGTCAGGAGGGAGACAGTCCTCATTGGCGAAGAGTGCAGGATACATCGGATGGTCAGGGAATTGGCAATTGACAACTGCATAAGAAAGTAGTAGTTGGCTCAGTCATATGTGAAGAGGGGGAATCCCCACTTCTGTGAGGAGACTATCAATGGGAGTACTGAGAAAGCCACCAATAGCCAGATGAACCCCACAATGGTGAAGAGGGTCAAGCAGTTTCAAAGTGGAAGGAGCTGCTGAGCCATAAACCTGACCACCACAACAGTCTGGAGAAGACCAGGCCACAGTAAAGATGGAGAAGAGTGACACAGTCTGCACCCCAAGATGCAAGAGCCAGGAGGTGGAGAGCATTAAGCTTCCATATACATACAGTATTTAGGTGGCAAATGAAGGGCAGCCATGTCAGCTGGTTATCAAAATTAAGGCCCAAGAAACAGGACTGTGCTACAACATCAAGAAGCTGTTCACCTAAATAAAATTCTGAGTTGGGGTGTACTGTGAATCAGCGATAAAAGTGCATTACCCATATTTTTGAGGGAGAAACCTGGAAGCAATTAGGAGGTGGCACATGCAGAGGCCCATGGGATGGCATCTTAGAGCAGACACTCACCAGATGCTACTTAGTGGGAGCTGCATCAGATCCAAACATCATCGACGTACAACGCCAGAGTAACCAGAGGCCCAACAGAGGTCACAAGCCCGTGGACTGCAAGGAGGAAGAGTGTGACACTTACCACAGAACCCTGTGGGATACCATTCTCCTGAATTCCAGGGGTGCTGAGGGGAGTGCCAACTTGAACCCGAAAGAGCTGCTGAGAGAAAAACTCATGGATAAGAATCTGAAGGGGAACATGGAAGCCCCAGTCATGGTTGGTAACTAAAGTGTGATGGGACAAAGACATGTTGTGTGCCTTAAGTAGGAGAAAAGAAGACCATGACAAGGTGCTGACAGTGAGTAAAAGCATGTCAGATGGCTTTTTCCAATCCTAGTAAATGGTCAGTTGGAGATCATCTCACTTAGAAGCCACAGAGATACAGGGACAAAAGGCCTGGAGATTCTAGTACCCAACATAATGTGTAGCTAACTATCATCTCGAGACGTTTACGTAGTACATTTGTCAGGTTAATTGGGTGGTAGCTGTCGAGGCCATTGGGTTCGTCCTGGCCTTAAGGACAGGGAGAACTATACTGTTTCATCATTGTGACAAAAAAGCAGCTGTGAACCTAATGCAGTTGAAGATAATAGACCATCTGGTTGTGGACAGAATATGGGCCAGCTGCCATGTCCCATGAAGAGGTATGAGCCTGCTTGACTATAGCACTCACTCAGTGTTATGTGTTATGAACAGATTGGTTTGGCGAGGGGGGTGGGGCATAGTCAACACTGCATTTCTGCTGGAGAAATGTAGGAGGACAGAAAGATGATGCCAATACCGTCCCAAAGTGTGTAGCAAGGTGTTGTGCGAGGACCGATGGATCAGTGCACAAATCACCGTTAAGGGTAAGGCTATGGAATACTGACTGTCGCTGGCAGCCAAGAACAGTACGGAGCTTTGACTGAACCTGCAATGAAGAGGTGTATTTCCCCGGAGGCGCACATAGTGCTCCCAGCATTCCTTTTTACACTGCTTAATAAGGTAATGAGCCTTCGTATGAACACACTTAAAAGCGGAGAGGTTCGTCTTTGAAATGTGTTGCTTAAAATGCTGCAGTGCATGTCAGCAGTTATAGACAGTGAGTGTGATATCCTTGGCCCACCGAAGTACCCATCAATGATGAGGGGACATGTTGATAGGGGGGGGGGGGGTGGCAGCAGTGTGAAGAATAGTGGCAGAGATGCCTTGCAGACCGCATCAATGCAATACGTCAGGGAGGTGTAGAGGTGCACAGCAGATGTATACAAAGGGCAATTGGCCCTGCGGAATTCTTAACTTGGGGGCCTGTCTGCCTGGCGGTGGCAGGGGAACAATAGAACCACTGGAAAGTGGTCACTGTCACAAACATCATCATGGGCTGACAAATGTAGGGAAGCAATGAGAGCAGGAGAGGTGATCGTGAGATTGATAGTGGTGAAGGTGCCATTAAGAGCATTGAATTGGGTAGGGGAACCCTCATTGAGGAGACACAAATTCAGGTCCGTAATAAGCTGGTCAATTAGGAGACCCCTACCCATTGAAGTGTCACTCTCCCACACTGGGTGGTGGCCATTGAAGTCCCAAGGATGACAAATGGGGTGTGAATTGCTGGATTAAGGTAGACAGTGCAAAGTAAGGAATTATTGTACCTGGAGGGAGGTCGACACTGCAAATGGTGATTGCCAGAGACATTTGCACTCTAACCACTATAGCTTCCAGGTAGGTACTTAGTGGGATCCGGTCACTACGACATTGGAGTGAACCAAAGTGCAGATGCCACCAGATGCTTCCCTGGGGCCAGTACAGTTCCGACAGAAGGTTGCATTTCTGGTAGGTGATGATAGTATCTTTGGCAATTCCAGTACATGACTGTGTGGCCAGAATCCAGATTACACAAAAAAAATGTGGATACCATGTCACTTGGTCAGTAGCCTTCACCTACAAGTGTGAGGTGACATCCGTAAATAAGGTAAGATCTCCGGCACAGGTTGCAAGGCAGGAGGTGGCATTACTGGGGACAGCGGTTGGGGGGCGGGGGCACCTTGTCTTAGTATTTATGTTTCTTCCTGTTCGTTTTCTCCTCCTCCTCCTCCTCCTCCTCCTCCTCCTCCTCCTCCTCCTCCTCCTCCTATTTCAGAGCTGGAGGAGGGTAGAGCACAGAGGGAGTACAGGTGACTGAAAGAGAGCGGGTGACCTTCGGATGAACAAACGCACTGTCTGAGTGATGGTAGGAGTCTTCCAGCCTGAGCTGAGCTGTGCAAAGGGGCCTTGCAAGGGAGCCCAATCACTGGCAGGTGCCAAAGAAGGGGGTACACTTCTTCGGCTGGGGAGAGTGAGCAGACCCAGACAGGAGGTTGTGGCAACTGCAGGGGTAGGGGGAGGGAGAGGGGATAGGGGGATGGGGCTGGGCATGGGAAAGGTAGGAGGAGGAAATGAAGTAAAAGAGAGATAAGTTGAAGATAGTGACACTGGATGGAGTGTCTCATACTTTTGGTAACCCTCAGTATAAGACAGGTGATTCGATGACTTGTATTCGTGGATCATCTTCATCTCTTTTACGCCGGGCAAATTTGTCGAGTGAGGGGAGTGGCTTTCAGTACATTTGTCACACACAGGTGTCAGAACACAGGGGCTTCCCTCATGGAATGGGTGTCCACAGTGAGTGTACAGAGGGCCTACCATACACCAGGAAAACATATGCCCAAATTGCAGCCACCAGAAGCACCGCATAGGTGGTGGGGTGTATGGTTTCACGTCACAACCTGAGCACGTAACCTTGACTTTCTCTGGGAGGGTATCCTCCAGAAAAGCTAGAATGAAGGCACCAGTATGGATGATGATGATGATTATTATTATTAGTGTTTTAGGGCGCACAACAGCGAGGTTATCAGCGCTCGTACCCAAAAGTTCAATTCAGAGCCGAATTGTGAGAGAATTGGTAGTGTTCAAATTGCAAGATGGGACACAGCACATCAAAACAGGGAGGTAAAACTAAAATTAAAATAGTAGTACAAACAGGTAAAAAAGGAATGAACGGTGGCTGAGTGACCACTTACAAATAATGGGTGACCAAACCACCGGACAGCACATTAAGACTTCAATCCCAATAGTTTGGGAAGAAGGCCAGACATCACACAAAAACGTAAAACTCTAGCAACACTCGCCTCATTATTAGTTAAAAGAGAGGGTAGGTCTGGTGGGAAACTGAAATCGCCCCTCAAACCCGCATATAAAACACACTCTGTTAAAATATGTCGTATCGACAGCTGTGTCCCACATGTCTGACACGTTGGTGGCTCCTCACGACGTAACAGAAAACCATGTGTCAAAGGACAATGTCCTATTCGAAGCCGTGTAAGGGCTACTTCCTCAGCGCGTCGGTGGCGGAAGGAGGTGAGCCACGGTCGGACAGAATCCTTCACCGCTCGCAACTTATTATCCCTCACGTCCAGCCACTGAGCCTCCCACCAACGCATGACCTTCTGAGTCACGAAAGACGTAATGGCCTGCAGGGGGACGGAACAGCGAGCAGGAGGTGGGATGGAGCAAGCCTCCTTGGCAGCCGCATCTGCAAGTTCATTGCCAGGAATCCCTATGTGCCCTGGAACCCAGCAGAAAATTACATCCTTGCCCTGCTGTTGCAAGAGCAGGAGTGCGTCCTGCACCTCTTGCACCATCCGATCTGCTGGGTACATCTGTTCAAGAGCGTGTAGAGCACTTTGGGAATCGGAGCAGATGATGAATTTCATGCCACGATGTCGGCGCATATGCTCTAATGCTTGCAGAATGGCAAACAGTTCTGCATAGTAAACTGAGAACTGCTCCGGGAGCCCTATACGATGGACAGTATCGGGAAACACAGCAGAGCAGCCCATAAAATCACCCTGTTTAGACCCATCCGTGTAAACAGTAATAAAATCGGAATGGCGTTCTAAAATCTCAGTAAGTTTAATTTTAAAAAGGTGGTCTGGGGTACAATACTTCCTGTAAGCAGCCAGATCAAGAAGTAATCTTGGCCTTTGTAGTCGCCAGGGAGATCCCCTACTCCATCCCTGGTGGAGTACCTTAATGCCCTCCAGGTGTACTAACTCGAGACTCTCCTTCGCACGGATTCCAAACGGCTTTGTTGCCTTCGGACGGTGGCGGAAGAGACGTTCCAGTGCCGGCTGGGAAAAAGTGTTGGACGCCAATGAAAGAGGAGTGGACTTGGCCCTGTACGCGCGCCGTACCACGAGGAGAAGACGCCGAATGGACAGCGGAGGTTCTCCCGCCTCGACACACAGACTAGCAACCGGACTCGTGCGATAAGCCCCCGTTGAAAGCCTAATACCCTCATGGTGAATCACGTCCAACATTTTGAGGTAGGAAGGTCTGGCAGAGCCATAAGCTTGACATCCGTATTCCAGTCGAGGTCGCACAAAGGCCTTATAAAGTTGGAGCAGACACATTTAAGGACGTTTAATGCCTGGAAACAGCGGACCTTTAGATCCTTTAAGTGTGGCAACCATGTGAGCTTCTCATCAAAAATAAGCCCGAGATATATCACTTTTCCCATAAAGGGGAGAACAGTGTCTCCTAGTTTTAAAAGAGGGAGATTTAAGAGGGAACGGGAACGGTTAAAATCTACACAAACGGTCTTCTCCAAAGAGAATTTAAAGCCCGTGGTCTTAGACCATTCCTCCAATCGCACGAGTGTCAGCTGTAATTGGCGTGTAGCAGCTGTGAGGGAGGAAGACGCACAGAAAATGGAGAAATCTCCACAAACAAGCAGCACTGTACGGGCCGTCGTACTGTGGACGCAATACTATTGATGGCAATTGAGAAAGCTGTCACACTGAGGACACTTCCTTGAGGGACACCGTTCTCCTGCTTAAAACGGTCAGACAGGACATTCCCAACCTTATATTTAAAATATCTGTCCGACAGAAAGGATGGGATGAGTGTGGGTAAACGCCCACGGAAACCCCACTCATAAAGCTGCCGCAAAATGGTATGCCTCCAGGTAGTATCGTACGCCTTCTCCAGGTCGAAGAAAACCCCGATAAGGTGTTGCTTACGTAGGAAAGCATCTTGTATCGCTGTTTCGAGTAGGATCAGGTTATCGAGGGTGGAATGATACCTCCTGAACCCACACTGGCAGCGGGTAAGTAAGGATCTGGATTCGAGAACCCACACCAGGCGCCGATTGACCATACGCTCAAATGTCTTTCCGACGCAACTCGTGGGACTAATGCTACGGTAGCTACAGGGTTCGGTCCGATCCTTCCCTGGTTTTAAAAGGGGAATTAAAATCGATTCTTTCCACGAACTAGGAAAGTCGCCTGTCTTCCAAATTTCATTAAAAAGTTGAAGGAGGACTTCCTTCGACCGCAGATCCAACTGCTGCAGCATGCTATACGATATCAGGTCTGGACCAGGTGCGGTATCCCGAGATACGGACAGAGCAGAGTCCAACTCCCACAAAGAGAAAGGCTGGTTGTATTCCTCAGCGTTCTTTGAACGGAAATCAAAACCAGCCCTCTCCTGTGTACCCCGATAGCGCAGAAATTCTGGGTCCTGGCTAGAATCGGCCGTAATAGTTTGAAAAGATTCTGTCAACGCCCAGGCGATGTCTCTTGGAGATGTTAGGAGACACCCCCGCTCACGTATAGCTGCTATTGGCGGTCGAGAGTATCGCCTTGAGATCCTCCTAATGGCTTCCTATACTTTGCTTGAAGATGTGGACCTATTGATGGAGTTCAGGAACACACGCCAAGACCTCCGTTTACTCTCCCTAACGATGTGTCTCGCCCGCGCCCGTGCTATCCGGAAAGTTGTCAGATGCGCAGCAGTGGGGCACCGACGGAATCTTCTCAAAGCCGCCCGTCTGTCTCTGATGGCGGTACGACAGTCGTCATTCCACCAAGGGACAGGCTGCCTCACAGGTGTTCCATGTGACTTTGGTATGGATACATCAGCGGCATGGTGCATCACCGCCGTAATGTGATCCACCCAATCCTGGACGCCTTCACACCGTTCAAAAACAGCCAACTGCCGGTAGAGCGTCCAGTTTCCCTTCCGGAACAACCATTTCGGCGGCTGTGCGACACGACCCATTTCAACTGGCAGATGAAGCCAGATAGGAAAATGGTCGCTGCCATGAAGGTCGTCGTCGACGACCCACTGAACAATGTCCGCAAGCACAGGCGAACAAATAGAGAGGTCTATGGCAGAAGACGAACCTGAAGCGGTGCTAAAATGCGTGGCCTGACCTGTGTTCAGCAGTATGACGTCGGAAGTCCTGATCAACTGCTCAATCACCTGGCCTCTGGGGCAGGTTTTGTTGGAACCCCATAATGCATTATGAGCATTAAAGTCTCCTAAAATGAGAAAGGGTCGGGGTAGCTGATCAATGAGCCGTGCGAGGGCTTCACTGTCAATGTGCTCAGCGGGTGGTAGATACAGGGAGCACACTGTGACATCAACCTGGGCCAGGATCCGAGCTGCAACCGCTTGTAGCGTTGTGGTTAAGGTCACAGGTGAGGAGTGGAACGTGTCCTTAATGAACACGGCCACCCCACCCTGAGCCCTATTACCAGTCAGGTCGTCTTTCCTGTACACGTGATATCCTGGAAGTACAGGCGTATCAGTCTCTTTAAAATGTGTCTCTTGCAAGGAGATGCAAATGGGGTTTGCCTGTACTAACAGCCGCAATTCTGCAAAGCGAGGTCTGACTCCATTCAGATTCCACTGAAGTATGGGAGCCATATCAGCGTTTCGGTTTAGATTTCCCCCTGTCTTTGCGCCGCGCTGGTGAGGCACTTGTAGCGCGAGTGGCAGCAGAGGGGCTGCCAGGTTCTGGGGAAGAGGTATCAAAATCCATGACAATTTCCTCCTCATCAGTCAGGGATGCCATGACGACATCCGATGGCGCCTTCGGCAGGTTTGACGTCAAACGCCGTGCCCCTTTCCCTGCTCCCGTTTTCTTTGTGGAAGTCGGGGATGGGAGAAGTGGAGAGGCACACTCTTTCTGGAGGGCCTTCGAAGGCTTCACTGGAGCTTTCTCAGCAATAGCGGTTGGTGCAGGTGGAGCAGTCGGAATAGCTATATCGTTAGTGGGATTGCTCTGGTAGGTACAAACGCAGGTACAGGTATTGGTGGAAGATACTGCGACGCTGGACACGGTCTGCGTCGAAGCGTCTACTTGCGACGCACGGTTGTGCACCAAGGAGGCATAGGATGTGGCAAAGACAGGGGTTTTGTAGCCCGATACTCTGTTTTGGCTTCCACATAAGGTAGTCTCTTTGTCACCTTGATCTCCTGAATTTTGCGTTCTTCCGCAAAGACGGGGCAGTCTCTGCTCCAGACGGGATGGCTCCCAGAGCAGTTGATACACAGCGCTGGAGATGTGCAGTTGGTCCCAGCTTCATGGGCTGCCTTGCCACATATACCGCAGGTCGGTTCACCCCCACAACTCATTGTCGTATGGCCAAATCGCTGACATTTGAAGCAGCGCATAGGGTTAGGTATATAAGGCCGAACCCTAAGTCGGAGGAAACCAGCCAGAATGTATTCAGGTAAGACAGGCGAATTGAAAGTCACAATGAAGGTGGCAGATTTCTCAAGAACTCCATTATTCCTACGTGTCCTTTGTTCCACATCTACAATCCCCTGTGTTGCCCATTCTTGCTTCAGCTCGTCGACATCGATATCCATTAAATCACGGCAGGTGACAACGCCTTTACTGGAGTTGAGGGAAGTGTGCAACTCGACAGTAATATCATACTCGCCTAACTTGGTTGACTTTCGAAGCAGCTCCACTTGCTGTGCCCTAGTAGTCTCAACTAAGAGGGTACCATTCCTCAGGCGTTTGATAGATTTCAGTGTACCTGCGAGTCCTTCTAAACCTTTATGTATGTAGAAAGGAGATACTTTTTCAAATGAGCCCTCCTTCCTCTTAATCACGATGAAAACATTGTCATTGACGACTCCAAGAGCCCTGTTACTCTTTTCCATTTGCATATCTGTAGGACTAGCCTCCCTCATGCGCTTGACTGATTGCGAAGTTGGTGAAGGAAAATACGTGGTTGCCATGTGCGTCCCACGAGCAGCTAGGGAACGAAACGTCAGCCCAGACAGAGCCCCGCATGCCTGGGTAAGCCTTATACAACTGAGGTGCGGCAGGTTCCTCAGAGGTCGCCCGCTAGTGACTGTTCCACCTCAACAGCCATGCATCTTATCGGCGCGCAGCACACCTTAAGATTGAAGGGTTTTTTATAGAGGTATGTACCATCCTCGCGATCCAGGCAATCAAGCCAAGATCCCCGGCCCCTGCGACACACAACGTTCCACCGTTGCGCCACACGGTGGTCGCTGAAGCATGCCCAGAGCTTACAGTGTCAGAGGACTGGCGGCGCACACCAGTCCACAGCTCGGGGACCCTGGGTTCGCCAAGCCCGTACCCAGCAAATAAATGCTGAGTCCCCTGAGGGGACCAGTATGGATGCGGTTGTCTTTGTGGCCCTTCTCCACATGCCAAACCAAATTAATGCACACCTCTCCAGATTAGCCCGGAGTTCCTAATCATTTTGCAGGGTGAGATACCAATGAAAAATCACTCTCTACACCATATTCAGAGATTGGTGAGGGATAAAAGACACTGGGACATTGCCAATATGATCACAGGTGCAAAGAGCTGCTGATTGGATGGCAGAAGATGCTCTGATCAAGAAAGTTTTCCTCAATATTTTCCACAAAAACAATGGCATTGTGGCAATGAATGTGTCCCCCTCTGTCCTCGTACAGATGAGGTAATGGGGGAAGTGTATCATCCAAAGATGGCTAGCCTGGCCATCCTCCCATGGTGTAGCCAGGGAAGCAGAGGTTGCTGGGTAACATGAAGCACCATTCAATGATTGTTCACCATTTAAAGAAGCAGCCATTTGAGATCGGCCAGATTTTTGCAGCTCCATACGCTTCATGCATCAAGCATCCCCCAAATACCAGCCATTCTGACCATGGGCTCTCCCGAAGGGTGCCACCCACCCAAACCAAGGGCCATCTAGCATGGTGGCTATAGGTGGGAGTTCTGATGCTCCAAGAAGACAAGCAACCACTCCTTGGCATACATGGGGAGTGAACAGTTCAGTAATCAGGAGTGAGATTCCTGTGTTGTCAGGGATCTCAGCCAGATGGGTACATAACAGACCCATCACACAGACTGGCTGTGTGTGCTGGTGACCTAGCTGGGTTGAAGGGGGCAACAGGGGGAAGGCAAGAGGAATCCACACCGCAGATGCCAGGGAGCGAGTTGTTCCCCAAACGGCTCACACTAAACGAAAACAGGAAATTTTGAAGTGGGGGTAAAAGTCAATTGGGGACCTAAAAACCAAAAAAGATGAATGAACAGGCAGAGGGAAGCAAATTGTAAACAATAAAGGAAACCAGGTGGATAGCCATGTCGAGATGAATCAGAGCACCAAGAAAGGGGAAGGAGGGGCAACTGGGTGTGAGCAAGGATAGGGAGGGAGGGCAGGGTGATAAATGCGGACAGTAAGGAAGAATTGGCTGCATTAGCTCAGAGCCACATGTGCACCACGCGTGAACTAACATGAACAAACCGTAACCCCCATGGGAAGGGGGAGGGGGGGGGTATTGTCTGCCTTGAGGGAATCAGAATGTAAAGTAGTTCAGGCATTTTAGTGACATTTTTGAGTCTTGTGGTAAATAATTATGAATTACAGGACACTGCTAAATAACCATTTGATACAGTTTGCAACACATACAATAACCCTAGACTGATTGCATCAGCACATCTGAAGAAGCTGTTAACGTTTCTGTCAGCGACTGGGGAAGGCGCAAGTGAACTTCATGCACTACTTCAAGCAATATTCATGTGCTGATGGCATTACAACTAAATGTATCCTTTCAAGATGTAATTACATCACTGCTCTTTATAGAAAAAGTTGAACAGTCTGTAACAGAATTTAAAACCTGCCTCAGTTTCAACAGCTTTCTGACATTAGAATGGAGATGTGCTTTTCTCAAAAATAAATGCAAATCTGAAATTATCAGGGCTACAGTACTACCACGACACAGCACATATGGGAACAAACAGCAGACCACCTGCAATGTCAAGCACTTTGGGCGTTTGAGATGAATCTATTCGCTGCTAGTGTTGCGTATGTCATGGGTCACTTTACTCAAGCTTTGCTGAAGTGCAGAAAATTCTGGCAAGCCACGTGTAGTGAACACAAACCTATTGTGATGCCAAACAAATTGTTCAACAATTGTCCAAAGGGTGATTGTATGGCTTCTAGTTGCACTTATGTATGCCAAAAAGGGCACCACACATTGCTACACACAGAAATAAAACACACAAGATGGAACAAGGAAGGATTGTCCTAGTGACATGAAACACAAAAAATGGTATACATCAATCAAGTACATTGCATTACTGCTCACTTATAATCATCCGAGACAAACAAGTGCTGCTTACAACAGTGACAACATGGTTGATATATAGATGTGGCTCTGACTTCATGGATGGCACAGTAGAGTATACATTCAAGGAACTGGTGGAATCATATCAAAAACAAAGCAGCATGTCTCTGTTCAAGTTGACTTCTGCATAAACTTCTTCATTTCACCTTCTGTCTAGGATCAAGACAAGATGTCAGTTACCTTCAGCAAAATTAAACAGTGTGTTGGAATTGACACGTATAAAACTTATCGATCTAGAATTTTGGTCACCTGGCAAGATCGACAAGTTTCTGGGAGAAAAAGTTTCTCTGTACATTCGGAAGGCAAGGACTATCTCAATATGAACTGATCATCCAGTGCTTTAAGAGACAGAACTGTGTTGGATTATGTATGTGAAGGAGTATCAAATGGTAGAGCACAAAATGTTTTAAAGGTGGCCATTCATATTACGCTTTGTGAAAACTGACACCGACTTTCTTGAACAAACTGTGGAAGACAGAAGGATTAAATCATGTCTGAGTCATAGCAACACTTGCACGTGTGTGTGGGTTTGGTTGGTCCTGGATAACAGTTGGCCTGTGGGCATGTGGCTGGCAAGTTGTTGCTTTTGGCAGACTCCCACTGTCCGGTGCAGGTCTTGAGATGCCGCTGAAGGTTGAATCAGTCAGGGCAAGCTCGGCTGGCTCACATAAGACCAGATAACTGTGAGCTGCATGAAGACATACGGACATTGCGTGCAACCTGATTGGCAAGTTACTGTCTTACTCTACAAGCTTCAATTTTGTGTCACCTCAATGATCACCCAAGTGGGTAGGATGCAATAATACCCTGGCTCGAATCCTGCGATGCACGGGTCCTTCACAACTGAGTGGAGTAAAGTGTTGTTCTTTTATATTTGAGTAAGGTCATGTCTGTGTTATCTAAAATTGCATCTGTTATATTAATGCACCTATGAGTGACTGAGTGCATGATCATCAGTCAGTGTTATTAATTGCAATTTGTGTTCCAGGTAATATGTCATGCAAGTGTAAGAGTATTCCCTGTTAAAGTCTCAGGAAGAGAATCAATTGTAACGTGATCTATGTCAGAGGCAAAGTGATCTTGGTACATGGGTACACTTGAGTTATTTTATCAGCAGGTGCTGATATTTTCAATTCTGAATAACTGAAATTTTAAACAGTGTCAATTACATTGCTAGTCACTTGTGCCTTTTGTTCACATTTTCTACTTCCTGCCCCTTCTTGTGTGAAGCTTTATTTGTGCAGAATTCTGTTCCCATTGGTGTGTGTTGGCAGGGTAGCTTTGGCAGGAAATGATGTGTTCTTGTTCCCTGTGCCCAGAGCAGAGTCATGTTTGCTTTTGCCATGATGGCACCTCTGTCGTCGCAAGGCGTCTGAGTTGACTGGCAGTCTGTTGCCCCTACCAGTTGCTCGAGTGAAGCGTAGTTGCTCATTTGACATGCTCCATGGCAGAGTGCCACAATTTGGGCAGGAACCAGTAGTCTGTTCTATTCGGTGAATTTATTGAGCTCGGGAGGATAAGGTACATTTATCGAGCCTGAGGTTCCTGATCATTATAACTAACTACTCGCTTAAACGCTGCATCCTTATTACCAATTCTAAATACATTAAGTTTAAAACCTGTTAGTTACCAGTGTAAACTGTCGACATTTACCTTGGTGCATAGTCATTAGCTAACTACACTTGGGGAATTTGGCTGCTCATTCGTAGTTGAGTGTGATAGCTCTCTATGCTCTAGCTCTCAGCCTGCTCTGAATTTTTGACAAATGTATGTTTATTAAATGTCTTACTTCTCACAGCACAACCTGTGATATATGAGCTATCAAATATGACGTTAGGTTTATTGAATTACTAAGCGACACAAGTTAAACATATGATACCCTAAGACAAGAAGACCTCTCTATGAAGTGCACGAAAAATCTATTTAATGGTTTGGATAATATTCTAACAAGATTTTTTTCAAGTTCATCTGGCAATGATAATAGCAAGAAGAGTGACTCCATTATCGGTGTAAAAAGGTAGTTGACATGTAATTGCAATAACTAAATATTTTAGACAACTGTAGGTGGTAATTATCATGTTTACTGAATATCAACTGTGGTGTAACCTATCTCTTGGGTAATGTTACATATTTCTCAATGTCTGTAGTACCAATGAATGATGGTTGCTGCCAGAAAGTCATATTACAGTTCAAATAGTGGGTTTGAACTTTTATTCACTTTCAGAATTTTTTCTCTTGCATGAAATCTGCTGCAAATATATGAACAGTTTCTGCAGAGTGTGACAATGATAGTTCCTTCCTCAGGCCTCAATGTACCTGCTGATTTGAGTGGTTCATTCCATGCTATCTCATTCTTGCTCAGTGAAGTGCCGTGCCCTAGATCTGTTGCACTGTGACAAGTTCCATTACTGTCATTAGCCAGTATGCAAGTATTCTTTGATATATTTTTGTAATTGTTCAGTAGGTAATTACATTGTAAGAAAAGACTTGAGACAACACTTCACTTACCAGTGCAAATGAAGTTGCAAAGGTTGTGGTGTCAGGAAAGATTGGAGTGCAAAAAATAATAAGCATGAAGTGAAGATGAATAGGATATGTAGAAAGGTGTTGATTAATTAAAATCGGGTGTGCAGGGCAGCCCACAGAAGGGCTAAAAACCATGGGCTAATGAAATTTGTTAGCACCCTGGAAGGAGACTAGGAAACAGTGGAGGGGGGGGGGGGGGGGGGGTTCATTACATGCCACAAAGCCAAACTTCTTTTGCTGCTGGTGAAACTCACCATCTATCTGTCAGTCTCAGTGGTGCTTCCTCTACTTTCACTCACCTGAGCAATAGGACGCGGGGCTTCCCCAACAACAGGGCCTGATTGACAAAAAAGGAAATTTTGTGTTAATATAAAAAATATTTAATCTGCAAAAGTCAAACAAACAGTTGATAAATGAAGACTGTTTCAAAATGACATTATAAAGAACAGAATCAATTATTTCAATCTATTAGAGTGCCTAGTGATCAGTGAATAACTGAGCATCTAATCTACTGAATTATGTAAAACATTGAACATTACTAACCGAGTTCCACAAAGCCGGAACTTTATTCCAGTTGTAAGCTGGCTATCTGAATACTTCCAGGGGCAAATAAACTTTTATTGTCAACATTTCAAATAATTATTGACGAAATTTTATGATGTAAAATCCTGTAGTAATCTGCTTATTAAAACATACAATTTTATGTTACAGGGTTAACTCACTGTGGCAAGTTTAACAGTTAGGAACTGTGTGTATGACTGTATATGCAGCCTCACTCACTGCAAGCATATGCTGACATTCTATTCATCCAGTATTTGACAATGAGAGCACTTTGTGACTTGCAGAAATCTTCACCGAGAATTTCAGATTATCATTAACTTTTCTCAGGGATTCCCCACACAAGGTATTAACAAAAATGTTATCACTTACCACATTTTTGCTGTTCATGCAGTAAAATTGCACATCAAACACATACAATGTAATCCTCCTTTCTTTACTTACAGATGGATACACATAGCCAGGAGACGGTGTGGCAGATTATGTGGGTTATTTCTCAGGTGCAATCTCCATAAAGGTGAGGCAGGAAGAAATTTGATGAGTATGGGAACAGGATGGAGTAGAAGACATCATAGGAATGAGGTGGAAGTGTACCATTTGACTGGTACCTTACAATGCTGTCTTGAGACATTCAACAGAGTGCTGCCTGTTGCTGGCATGTTAATAAACCTGAAACAAACTCAGAGCAGATCATCTTTCCCATGACAGCTATTGCATAGTTTCTGTATAGGGACCACATGACACTGGACAATTTTCCAGTATTCCTGTGCTCTTCACAGCCTTCATAGACCACTGCACAATGGCTCACCAGCCAACCCAAGTCCCAGACTTGACATCCACTATCTACTTCCGAGTGCCATGTCTATATTAGTAAGAATGCAGCTCACAATATTGGCATCATTAGTGCAACCTAATCTTTAGATACCTACAGCAGCACCTCTCAGTTGTTACAAACAGAGTGCTGAACTGGAGCTTCAAGAATAGTTCTCATATTATCAAACATCTTTCAGTGGATCAGGGCATTCTTTACCTTGCCTTGTTATAACATTCACAACTATTCCTCTGAGCACAACAACATTGGAATATAGGAAATCACCAGTGCCGCATGCAGTGCTCAGCTTAGCTCATATTAGTGACAACCTTACAGCATAACAGGACTAGTGTTATGTTTTTTTTTCCACTAGGAAGCCATTTAACATGCCCACCATTATAATGTGCCTTCTGTGTTGCAATGAAGTTCTAATGTTCATGACAACCTGAGCACATTTCTCACCTTGTGCATGGATCATCCACAATAGGTGGGATGAATGACCATGAGAGTGGGTGGCAGATGGGGCAATGCAGCTCCCTACTGGACTCCCTGTAGAGAGGTGAGGCAGGAAGACAAACACATTGGTCTGGGAACAGACTGTAGTGAAAGTCTTAATGGGAAATATATTAAGAGCAAAGGGACAGTGATACTGTATGTACATTATCTTCGGATACTTATTAGAAATTCTCTCCAAATGTGTGTGCACATTTCTCCTAAGTGTTTCAGTTGTTTCTACTACACTATTTACTCCTAGCCTCTTCATTTCAGAGGTAATCAGCTCTCATGTGTCATAAAGTAAAGCATAGAAACCTTATTCTTGCTGACTCTATTCTTCATAAATCCCCCTCTCCCCCAGTATTCAAAACACAGATCCACAAATAATTGTAAACACTTAAATTATGCCAAGAAACTACTAAGACAGCCAAGACAAAATAAAGAAAACAATACAATTGTCTCCAGTACATTATCTCATGAGAAGCAAGAAAAATAGTACATCGAAAAACAGTATCTGTACATTTGTGATGGCTAATCTCCAACTACAGTCAGGATTTTGACAGAGTCAGGATTAATAGATACATGCATTAATTAGCAAAGTTGTTTTGTAAGCTCTATTACTGCAATGCCAGACATGTCATCCAGCCATAGATACTTAGCCTTCGCTGTGGTAGCTATTATAAATGTAAAAACGTAGCTTTGAATATAAAAGGAGTGATCAAAACACTAATTTTTCTGAACACACTAGTTATAAGACACAGACATCACTTCTCTTCAAGAATAAGTTATCAGTGAAAATATATGTCTAATAGTATATACCTAGCATATAATGTAATAAAGATAAATAATATCTTCACTGACTTTGCCACCCACAAAAAAGCAAAATCCTGGAAGTTATTTCTACAAAAGTAGTTAAGAAGTCTTCTTGTGTTGGTGATATGAGGGCTATGTAGCACTGGAATGGAGACAGGGAAGAGTCTGAATGGGTGAGAAATTTGACTAATCAAGGTTGTAGCAAGGAGGGTTACAGGAGCAAAGGATATACTGCAGGGAGAGTTCCTGGCCACAGTTTATCACTGGTCATTCATGCAGACAGACCGATTGTTGCTTGTCATTCCCATGCTGAAATCAGCAAATTGGTTGCAGCTCAGCTTGTATATCACATGACTGGTTTCCCACATATCCCTGCCTTTGGTGGGATGTAAGATGTTTGTGACCAGACTGGAGTGGATGGTGGTGGAAGGATGTATGGGACAGGTCTTGCATTTACTTCTATTACAGTGATATGAGCCGTGAAGTAAGGGTTTGTGAGCAGTGATTGTGCTGGTTTGGACGAGTATATTGTGTAGGTTTGGTGGACAGAGGAATACCACTGTGGGACGAGTGTGAAGGATAGTAGGCAGGACATTTCTGATTTCAGAGCACAATGACAGTTTGTAAGAACCCTGGCAGAGGATGTAATTCAGTTGTTCCAGTCCGGGGTGGTACTGAGTTACGAGGGGAATAATCCTCTGTGGCCAGATTATGCGACTTTGGGGGTCATGGGAAACTGCAAAGATAAGGCACTGAAGATTTGTTTTTGTACAAGGTTTGGAGGATAATTATTGTCTCAACACTTCATTGAGACCCCCGGTATATTTCGAGGAGGACCCCTCATCACTGCAGATGTGACAACCGTGGGTGGATAGGCTGTATGGGAGGGACTTCTTGGTATGGACTGGGTGGTAGTTGTCAAAATGGAGGTATTACTTGTAGTTAGTAGGTTTGATATAGGCACAAAGAGTGATGTAGCCATCTTTGAAGTGTACATCAACACCTACGAAGGTGGCTTGTTGGCTTGAGAAGGTCCTGGCGAAGCAAAGGAGGAGAAGCTGTTGAGGTTCTGGAGGAATGCGTATAGGGTGTCCTCACTCTCGATTCACATCACAAAGATGTCTTCAATGAATCTGAATGAGGGGAGGGGTTTTGGGATTCTGGGTGTTTAGGAAGAACTTTTAACCCATACTTAATCACTCATATCCCTGTAATAGACCTGGATGCAAGACCTGTCCCATACATCCTACCACCACCACCACCACCACCACCACCACCACCACCACCACCACCACCTACGCCAGCCTGGTCACAAAGATCACTTATCCCATTGAAGGCAGTGCTACCTGTTAAACCAGTCACGTGCTATATAAGCTACGATGCAGCCATTGTGCTGCATTATATGTGGGCATGACAACAAACAAACTGTCTGTCTGTCCACATAAATGGCCACCTACAAACTGTGGCAAGAAACAAGTTGATACCCTGCTGCTAAGCATGCTGCCCAATACGACATCCTTCATTTCAACTCTACTATATAGTGAGTAGCGACTTTGTTTCATAATATTCTTTGTTTCAATTCAGTTCTTCAGTTTTATGAGTCATTCACCTCAGTTGCGTCTAATTCTATTTCGTGTTCAATTTTAAATGAGCTATTTCTTCTTTATAATTTAATTATTTTATAGATTAAAAAATCTACTTGCCAAGCAGCAGCAGAAAAACACACACACACACACACGAAAGAATGTGATGGGTGATTAGATGTTTTTATCTATCCAATTAAATTACACTGTTTGCCAAGAGTGTGAACTTAGCAAGGGCTCATCACATGGGCATGCTTATGTTTTCTTTCTGTGAAATTATCATCATTAATTACAGTGGAAATTGCCAATACATTTATAAATGTTATTCATATCTGTAGATAATAGCAAAATCTAATTCTGACTGAAAATGTGTGTTGGTACCAGTAGCATGGATTCAGAAAATGTGCTTTGAAAAAAAGAAAAACAATACCTATTGGAGGCAGCAAATTTAGCTTTCAGTGTCAGTTCTGTAATTAGGAAGCCTGTCCTTCCATACTATGAAAAGGAAAGTTGCTACTCACCATGTAGCGGAGATGCTGAGTCACAGATAGACACAACACAGTGACTATTGTTGATGAAGATCTTAATGGCAGTCTTTTTGTTGTGCCTATCTGCAACTCAGCATCTCTGCTATATGGTGAGTAGCGACCTCCCTTCCCATAATACTGTTACATTCCATCCTGGATTTTTGTCTTTCCACACTCTCATAGAAAAACACTTATGTATTTTTATGCCTGAAATGAAATAAGCAAATTTTACACAAGATACTAATTTACCTGATGCTTTGTTCCTGTGGGAAGAAATACAGATGAAGCAAAAACATCTAAAATCAGAGTGATGAACATTACCTTTTGTACAGAAAATGAAGCATTAGCAGGCACTGTATTATTGATAAGTAATGTTTATTACATCCCTGTCCTCTACTCAATGAGAAGATTATGCACTTCAGTGTCCACATGTTCCACAATACAGGTTAACTTTCCATGCAACATGCAACCGAAGGTAGTGCAGTCAATAGTGGCTCGACAATACGCTTTTTTAAACTACCACATTCTCTCATTCAACCTACTACATCACCAACAACAAACAAACAAACTCTAGTTCCACCAGCAGTATCTCATGCAACACATAGTACCATAGGGCAAACAACTGGTAAAATGCCCCTGTTGGAGCACATGAAAGATGAATATGTTCCTCTTTAAAATACTGACAGTAGAGTGAGGAACCAGCTGCCCCAGTCTACATTTTGCCTTCCTCACCAAACGTTTTTGCAATGTGAACATATTCCCACTGTTTTAACACACAATTACCTAAATTCATTCATCTGGTCTCTCCCTCTAGTGAAGCCTTCATACTCCGCACCTCCCCCTCACTGTCACTGTCACTGTCTATGTATATGGCTGTCCCCCACTGTCTCATTTTTCTCCCACTGATTTACAGTATATCCCACTGACAATGTCACCTCTCTCAATTACACTGTCTGTTTTTGTCTTTCTTTGATAAGCTCACTGACTCCACAACTCCTTAACAGCTCAAAAATAATTCTGGGGCATCCAAGTTGTTTTTCCTTATACACTAGAGTGTAAGACCTCAGACCAAAATTTTCTCTCTCCCACACCTATGTGTTCATGTATACCACGAAGCTGATTTATGGTGTCCCTAAGTCTTCCTTTTTGTCTACACAGGCTCCTATCTCTTTTCCTCCCAGTGATTCTATCTTCACAAATCTCTCCTCCTCTTTTACTAACACTGTCTCACTGACTACCAGTATCTCATTTACCTTTCTTTTTAAAGCAATTTCCATGATTTGAATATTACTTGTTCATTTGTTTACACAGTCATGATTTCAGCTTTATACCCATTCTGAAGATCATGTTGAAATATTAAGATTGTTTGACCAGTCTGTGAGTTACCGAAAAAATATATTTTTGGTCTTGTAAGGTGTGTTCTATTGCAGGATATGAGTATGTGTGAAAGATATGTGACGTGGCTGATATTTTGCACAGTTGAAAACTACAAATGGGTCTATAAAGTTAGAAACATGTTTTTTTTTCAATAACAGAACAACACAGCATGACATACATATTAACATTTCAACAGGCATTCAAGAATGGCTATGAAGCCAATGGCATTATTGTGCAAAATAAAAGCACACTCTAAGTCAATTGATGGAAATTGGTTTTAAAACATCCCCCACCCCCGCGATTGTGTCCCTCATGCTCATTCCCTCATTGTGGAGCATTTGAATGCAATGGAGAAGGTTCAACAATGAAGAATATGAGAACCACAAGCCAAATCAGAAAAATTACTGGTTGGCCTTATGTGCATCATCCACTTGCTTGTCATCGATTAGTGTGTTAACACCACTGATCATTCCTATCCTGCACCGTTACTGATGACTAGAAAATGTGCTTTGTGCTAATTTAAGGGAAGGAATAGAATGGAATGCTTTAGTCTAAACAAGGCAGCAATGCTACAAAACCACGTGATTTCTACTGTTGTGGATTCAGAAAGTTACCCCAACATTGGCAGACTGCAGTGATTAGTGGAGCAGATTATATTATTTATGACGACTTAAGTCTCCATTATGTATAGTGTGTGTTTTTTGAACTTACAGAAAACATTACAGTCTTATGCACCAGCCTAAGATGTTCTGTTTCTCATGAAGGGGTTACTATGGAAATAAGCAGTGAAAGGCTAAGCCTTGAATAACATTTGCCACACTCTGTCCCTTTCTCAATCAGATAGATTTTCTTAAACCTGCAGGACAACTGTGTGAGGAGTTGTGGTGGACAGATTGAGTGAGAATGTCAGTGAGGGGATCGGGTGGCACAGGGTGTAATATAGGAGGCACAGGGACAGATACGGGGATATGGACGGAACTATGCTTGGGGAAGGGCAGCATACGGGTAATGAGTACTGAGGGAATGAGTATTGTGGAACTTAAGGATGAGTTAAGGGGAACTCCCATATGTTTAAATTAGGGAAGCTGATATGGGAGTGGATGGGGTGACAGAATTGGAGATGGGTATCGAGAATGCAGTACACAGGTTGTGAAGCTACGACCAAGTCAGGCATTTTGTACTCAGTAGCATATTGTCAATGTGTAGTCAATAACCCTCTTGGCAGGTGAGGGATAACTGAGGCACCCAGGCTATTTCACACGTCACGTCAGTGAGGTTGCAAAATACTGCTTCGGGAGAGAAGAAGGATTACAGGGACAATATTCTTCATTTCGAGACATGATGACGAGGTTTCAAATCACTGGACATGAATGTGGTTAACTTGATCCAGTCCCCAATAACATTGGCAATTTTTCTCTCTAAGAAGCTCAACTATGCTGAGTGATTGTTTTATACATAAATATATTTATCTCAAGGTCATTATTTTAATATGAGCCACGACTACAGAATAAGGGGACTGTGATCTTAACATTACTACTTATCTTAGTGTGCCAATTTGTAATGTTAGCTCACCGTTACAATGACTTATTTTTAAATGTCAATTTGGTACTTAGAAATTTGTCTTCTTTCTCTTTCATCACATTTCCCTCACAATCAACCACCGCATACATTTTAAACACAACTGCACATTTGTGACCAATCTTTTGTAGTTACAAAGGCACTGCCAATTTTCAGTATGAATTATGTACCATGTAATTAACATCCAGTGTCAAATTCAAGTATAAAATTTTGAACAACTGTTTCACTGAAATAGTTTAGCAAGAAAAATATGGAAAAAAATACCACATAAGAAAATATTAAAGTGATAACTTTAGCATGTAATTAAGCTACTGAATAAAGCAAAAATCTCACCTGCCAGTACCTCCTCTGGGTGTACCTCTTCCTGCTCCTGCAAAAAAAAAAAAAAAAACTGAATAACTTTACATGAACTGAATTTAAGCATAAATCAAACACCTTCAAGTGTGTCAGTGGTATGTTATCTCACTGCACATGCTCATCTCAGTGTTAGTAAGTTGGTAAATTATATAATGACAGATTACGAATCAGGTGCAGTGACAAGTAGATACATGTGAAATTTTATTTTAGTGCAATTGACGAAAACTGCATAATAATACAAATGAAGAATCACAAAATATTTCTATTTCAATTGTGCGTAACTGTCTGAATTCACTAGAGCTTCCAGCTGCCACATACAGCAACTGTCACAGTGCAGGACAAAGGTGCCCACAAAACACAAGTCAACATGGTGGAAATGTAGACTACAGTTGCTAGATTCATGAAGGCTGGTGTAAGGATAATGCCAGTGACTGAAATAGAAGTACAGCATGGTTTGCTGGAATGAACACCCCTCAACTATGACCTGGTGGAGTAGTCTAAAGCAGCATGGAAGGGCTGGGTTGTTTGGGGAAGGCGACCAGACAAGCAAGGTCATCGGTCTCATCGGATTAGGGAAGGATGGGGAAGTCAGTCAGTCGTGCCATTTAAGAGGAACCATCCCATCATAGAAGGGGAAATGAATAACAGACCATTATAAAATTACAGACTATAGCGATAGTGATAGGGTCCATTATGACTGTATCTGCTGCTACCAGGGCAGAAGTTTGAAAATGATTCTTGGTCCCAGAGAGCCACCTGAGGTTAGCCCACACAACAGAAGAGGGAGTGGGACAGTTAAAAGAACTAGTTAATTTAATCCAGCCAATCTCTTGCTATCCTGAAGGGTGTAATGACACTGTTGAAGCAACAGTTTGCAATGTCTGCAGTTTGCTTTCATAGAATTTTAAAAACATGTAGAGCACATCTCTGCATATGAGTTGAGTCACAACATGGCTCAGTCAAACAAGGGTCTGGGACACAGCACGGTAAAGATGAAGTGCGAGAATGGAACATTGTGTGGTGGTAATGATAGAATTTTTAAGATTTTCTACTTGGGCATCACAACTGGGGAAACAATGTTTCCTGAAGGGTGCCAGGGAACAGCAAATCTCTAGACATCCTTAGAAAGCTGCCATTTGGGTGGGCATGTAGGTGGGGTAGGAGTCAGAAAATGGATAGCTAATGGGAAATGGTCGCTTGAGTGCATAACAAAGACAATGATGAGATGATGGGTAAATTGGGCAGTGCACGAGAGGTCCAGATGGGAGTAGGAGTGCATGGAGTGTGAAAGGCAGGTGGGTACTCCAACAATAAAGCAAATGAGGTTATGGTGACTGAGAAGGTCAGCCAAGAGGCACCTCTCCAACAGGTTCTGGGAGAGTCCCAAAGGAAATGGTGTGCATTACAGTCAATGAGCAGCCAAAAGGGGTGAGGGAGTTGGGCAGTAAGCATGAAGAAGACTGTCCAGTGACACAGAATGACTGAGGTATGTACTGTTTACATATGGAAAAGTTAAGGATAGGAAGTAAAATGCGGACTGGAATAGCTTGAAGCCGGGTTGCCAAGAAGACTATGAACATCATCCTTGATGAGTAGCATCACTCCACCCAATTACATTGAATCGGTCCTTGGATGATGGTGTGAGGTTGGGGGGATGTCACAGTCGACTGGAAATACACATGAGAGCTCAAAGCAGGTCATGAGGATTCAATTTTGTTTCCTGGAGGCAGAGAAGAAGCAGAGGCAGTGATTACAAGAGCAGCCATAAATCCTATTTGTAGGTTCAAAGGCAGCAAACATTCCATTGGTGGATTGTCATGATTAGGAGAGGGGAGAAGGGAAAAATGCAGGGGGTGACACCTCAATGACTATTGAGTGGCAGCTTTTGAAGACTCACTGCTACAGGGCTGAAGGGCTGGAGAATCAGCCTCTGTAAGATCTACAGAGGTGTTGGCATTCTCATTCTGTCTGTCCTTGAGGTCCAGAGCAGAAAAACACCTGGAGATGCATACCAGCTACAAGGTGGTCAGTCAGCAAAGGGTATCATGTGGCCACACCATCGAGGAGGAACTGTGAGCTGATACAGAAGCACATTGTTTGCCTTTGTTTGATTTCTTGGATCCTTTCTGGTTGGCATAGGAAGACTGATATGTTTGTAGGCTGAAGGGACATAGAAAGTCTTTGTGGGAGTATGAATTCCATCCCTCCTGGGCTTTCAGTTGTGTAGCAGGTGACTTTGTCCCATGAGACTAAAGTTTGAGGCTTCTTGCACAGCTGGAGAGGAGGAGGAGGAGGAGGAGGAGGAGGAGGAGGAGGAGGAGGAGGAGGAGGACGACGACGACGACGACGACGACGACGACGACGACGACGACGACACAGCTGCTATGACACTGGGTGATTTAACAACCACAGGGCTGTATTTCACATCACACATCTGGATGTCCACATCCTTCATGGAGTGAGATGTAGCAGCAATGGTACTGTAACTGCCTGATGGTAGAACACAGGGTCACTGACTAGCCAACAATTTGCGAGCGATCTGGTAAGGCATCTTTTTCCTTGACCCAGATCTCCTGGACACCCTGTCATTGAGATACACGAGACAATCTTGGAAGGAGGTGGCATGATCACCATTGCAACTTGTGCAGCAGAGAGGGCAAGGTAGCCAGGTTACACAGTTGGCTGGACGTCGCCATGACATTTGACTGTGGTCATAATGATGACACTGGTAGCAGTGCATTGGGTTTGGTGGTGTGCCATTTATGCAGACAGTAACTGCTTGTTTGTCCTGCCCTCCTAGAATGCAGTACAGTGGTTGGCTGCGGCCTAGCATTTAGATCACATGACGTGTTTCACAGGTTGCCCACCACTGAAGGGATAGGTAATGTTTCTAGCTGGACTTCAGTAGGTGGAGGTGGTGGGGGGAGGATGTGTGGGATGTGTCTGCATCTAGATCTATTACAAGGGTATGAGATAGGAGCTGCTGAAAAACACACAGTATTTGCGTGTTACAGAATATCAGTGAGTGCCCCAACCAACAAAAAAGCATGAAATTGCACAGTGGGTACCAGCAATCAAACTCTGTTATATACACTGGTGCATGACATACAATAAATGGTTCCTTGAGAGATTGAATACCTACCACCAATTTCGTGTAACTCCAGACTTGCAGTACCTGAAAGAGCCTGCAAAATATGTCATCGAAATATTGTGCATAAAATGTTGAAAACTCAGCAGGACTCCTGGAAGCACAGAACTAAACACTGACAAGGCTTCTCCATTAGACATTTTGAAGTACGGGCTAAGAGATGTTTATCTAAATATCAAAATTTTCATGCAATATTTACGACACTCCTACTTGGCCTGGACAATAGGAGGGGTTAGGCTTTGGCAATTCTGCCAAGGCTGCCAGACTACATTGATATGCAGGTCTGTAAATGAAGAACCACCACAAAAATTCAAGGCCTTTTAGAATTTCCAGAAATGTAACTGAAAGTAATTTAAGGAGGAGATGAACTGCTAATGGACCACCTCAGACAAATGATGGAGGGAGATATTTTTCTTGTAACCACTACAATGTTGAAACCAAACTGGCCTCAAACTGCCCAGTGATTTCTTAACATATTCAGAGAAACAGCACGTGTAACGAATGTATTGTCAATTCTGTGGCTCAAAGAATATGTTGTTCACCGCTCTGCTACATATTTTTCTGTGCTCATTAAGGGCTTGAAGCCAAAATCGTGATAGCAATGAAATAAACAGAAAGTAAAGAAATTCATAAATCAAGTAGGATATCACCCACCTCACAGAAGAACCAACACATTTGAGGTCAATCATTTTGTGTCAAAGCTCTCTCTTGAAATTGTTGTCAACCCACCTTAGGAAGCTCCCAAGGGAAGCTAAAACATGGATATCTTGCAACAAAATGTCAGAAAAAAATCAGTTAGGTCATGTACCTACTTCACAAAGAAATACAATGGAAGTTATGAATTTGAAAGTAGTAAGAAAAGGTGAGTTTGAAGTAAAACTTCTGTCTAACAAAGAAACTCACAAAGGTTACTAAAACATAATGCAGATAGACTCACTAACTAAGGAATCAGGTAAAGGCTATCAACATGAAATTAAAGTGACTAAGCATGGCAGCTTGCAAAAAGATATTCACAGCACCAAAAATATTAAAAAATAAAGGTAAAATGTGGTGGAATGAAATATGCAAAGAAACCATACCAGAGAGGGATAAAAGATGAATAAGGCAAAAATGCTCAAAGAAAATTCTAGATAATGATCAATCTAAACAACAAAGAAAGAAAACTACCAGATTAATCAGAAATACCAAATAAGCCTTTGAGAAAGAGAAACTTTTGCAAATAGACAAAAATAATTCCCCTATTTTTTATCAAACTGTGAAGAACAAATTGAAGAGGTTTCAAACCGCAAATATGTTTCTAAAATAAAAACGGCCAAATTGGGTTAAATAATGCTTTCAAAATTTTTCATGAATTTCAAATCTCAGTTAGTAATGAAAATTGTGAAGAAGATTTACCACAAGCTATACAACAAACTGAAGAAGGAATTAACACCCTCAGAAATAAGAAAGATTGTGGAGAAGATTGTATTTTAGCTGAACTTTTGATGTGGTCCTTGCCAAATAAGGCAAATTAGCTAAATAAGGCAAATTAGCTAAATTTACTCTTTGATGAAATCCGAAAAACAGAAAAAAAATATCCCAGAGGAGTGGAAAGTTACCTTGATACATCCACTGCATAAGAAAGATAATAAACAGGATGTAAACAACTACATAGTAACCTCTCTACTGTCAGTAGCATCTAAGTATCTTCCAAACTTTTATCAAGCAGAATAAAAAACAACATTAGACAGCCATTAATGTGAATATCAAGCTTGCTTTAGATGAAGGGAAGGTCATGATCAGATCAAATATTTAATCTCAAGTCACTAATTCATCACCAATTACTAAATTCAAAGGATATTGTATTATGTTTGTGGATAACAAGAAGGCTTTTGAATATGTTGACAGAAAAACTACAGATAAAATAATTTTAGGATTTGGTATAAGGTCTAAACTGACAAACCTAATCCATGGAACACTTACAGATACCGCTCTGTAAAGTAAATCTTATGGGAGAAATTTCACAGCCTTCAAAATAAAAACACATGTATCACAAGGTGATGGCCTGTACCCATATTTTTTTTAATACTGTATTAGGGAAAATTGTAGGAATTTCTTACAAAGAATGTATTGAACTCAGCATTTTGTCAATAAGATTAGGAGGAGGAAGAAAAAAGGTCAAAATCAATTTGGAGGTGATTTAGTTATACCTGCCGAAAATGTGGCATCTGCTGTAACACAAACGAATTTCCTGCAGGAAATAGCCAGTAGAAGTGGCTTAAGGATTTATACGGCATGATGGGGGAGGAGGGGGGGGGGATGTTAAGAATGCTAGAAAATCCTTTAAAATCGATGTGGTCCAAATAGATAGGTTCACTGTTAAGTTCGTACATTGTTGTCCCTCTAACCAACACAGGTTCCACGTCTCAAACTTGGCCCTGGACTGACTGTCTCAGGACCAGAAATCAGGCCCTTATACACTATCACAATGATAGGTACTGAAACTACACATTGTTTGAAGTTTAATTTACAGAAATTACAATTAAATCTTAACTCGTTAAATTGACTGATTACATCGAAAAATTCCGTCTTTTTAACAGTTTCTTCTACTACAAGAGTTAGACAGAATTCTTTGTTTAAATAATCAAATTGACAAATGTATGTATGCAAACAATACTTTGGACAAAGCTATTAATTACTTTGGGATTAAATAACAGATAATTTTGCTAACATGTTTCTGAATAGAGCCAAATAGATACTTTAAGATTACTAGTATTTTGTCTCCCAAATGTTTATAATTAGTACAGAATTTAGATTTGTTTATACATCAACAATAGAATTTAAGTTATGAAACAATTACTGATTTCACATAATAATGGAAGATACCGAAAAGGAATAGTCAAAATTAACTGGGAATTCAATTACATACATAAAATTAAGCACAAAATTTGATCTGATGTTAAGTTCTTTAAAACTGAGGGCCAACGTTTCTCTCTTATGAAAATGCAGATTATATTGTCATATGTTAATAGTACTTAATTCAAAAGTGACAAAAAGAATTTTAAGGAGGCAGATGGCAAAACAAGAGTGGGAGTAAAACTATCCCAGCTTGCTTCATCACAAACACAAGAGAGTAGATTTACAAATAAGGTTTTAAAATAGCTGTGGGATGAGCAGTACAGAAATAGCTGGGTCGGAAAAAAAAGAGAGAGAGAGAGAGAGAGAGAGAGAGAGAGAGAGAGAGAGATTTAGAAAGAAACTATATAAGGACAGAAGATGCTAACAGAAATCTTTCAGGAAGAAGTATTTAAAATCAAATTATTCCAAGGCAGGGTAGCTAAAAAGACTGGTTCAAAATGGTCTACAAAGAGACAGAATATAGTGAACAAATGAAATCGTAATGGAAGAAAAGGAAACAAACCGTGAGGATCTAAAATTGGAATGTGTTCCTCAGATAAACTATTCACAGGAGAAAAATAAATAAATAAATAAAAAGGTTATCCATGAACTTTATACAAACAGGCTTTTTCTGTTTGTCAGTCACTGTTTTCTTTTCATTTCAAATAACATATTTCA
Organism: Schistocerca nitens; assembly: GCF_023898315.1. Lineage (NCBI taxonomy): Eukaryota > Metazoa > Arthropoda > Insecta > Orthoptera > Acrididae > Schistocerca > Schistocerca nitens. The sequence goes on along the minus strand of NC_064615.1, from coordinate 1,135,580,823 downwards.
GTCACAAGATGTCCTGTGTGTATTCCAGAAAGCCAAAAATTTATAAAAGTAAGAAGTTTATAAAAGTAAGAAGTTTATAGGCGATAAGAAATTTGTCACTGTGCCAAATTTGTTCAAGAAAAGTTCTGTGCCATACTGGAATGAAACAGCATACATATTCAGTCAAAATCTGCACACCAAGCAGGAAGAAACATTCTTTAAGCCAGGGGAGGTGCAATTTTGGAATTAAGCAGAAGTATCATTCTGGGCACCGTAATAGGAGAGCATCTGCAGCATATGTGAAAAGTAGCAAGGATGAACTTAGCACAAGAAGGGAACAAATGGATACACCATACTTAATAGGGCTCTGTGAAGTTTATATGTGCTGGAGGGACTTTATATTTAGGCTCATCAGATAAAAAGTCCAGGGAAACTGCTGATTTGATAAAGTTATTTAACACATCACAATGACTACAGAATTTAAGACATTTTTGGCCTTACCTCTGTTTGACCTACACAGCTCTCTCTATCATCATCTAATGGAACAAAGGGAAGATACTTTTTCAAGGTTCTTAGAATTTACCTAACTTTCACCTGCAATAAAAATAGGAACTTGGAAAAACTGTCTCTTAAATGAGTAATGATGCCTATTCTAGAGGCCACAGAAGGTCATGGAATACATTTCTATGAAGATAAACTGGATCCGCTTTTTCTGCTGCCAACCTTGAGGGATTTCAATAGTTCCCAGGAGCTTGCATTGTCTGCATCCATGTACAGCCTAAAGTCACACTGGCACTGGTATAAATATCCATAGAATTTAAGAAGTGTCAGTTCACCCTCCCTTTTCCTTTGAATAGTTTGCACATTCCAATGTCCTGAGGATGAGGGTACTGAATAGGTTTCAAGCCTAACCTTATTCAACTCCTGGGAGAGAACATCTCCTTCTCAACATACACCATTAAAAACTTTAAAAATGCATATTTTACTGTAATTGCTGGGATATTTCGGATGTTCTCAATGTATTGTGAGAAAATTTAGTGCACCATTGGGCATCCACTCACTGGAGGGAATATGTAACAACATGAGACTCAAAGTGCTTCTAGAATTTTCACGGATCATCCTCCTGCTATTCAGTCACCAATGCAAAACTGTCGTCTGTACTAGTATAATGTTTAATGAACAAAGTTTATGGCTCCGTGTTTATATATTTACATGTTATCTTTCGGAGCGAATTCAGCTATCACAAAACACATTCATTGAGGCCAACATACCTCGTAAGAGTGGTGTGTGTTTTCTGCAATATATCTATTTTTTACTAATTTATGTAAATGGTATGCCCTCTGTTTGCTGATGACACTAGCTTGGTAGTAAAGAATGTTTTGTGGAATGTTGGTATTGTTTCAAGTAGTGCAGTTTGAGATATAGGTTCATGGCTTGTAGAAAGTAAACTAATGCTAAATCACAGCAAGAATAAGTTTTTACAATTTCTAACAAAAAATTCAACAAAACCAGGCATTGTAATTTCACAGAATGGCCGTACAATTAGTGAAACTCAACAGTTCAGATTTCTATATGTTCAGATGGATAGTGAACTGTTGTGGAAAACTCATGTTCAGGAACTTGTTCAAAGACTTAATGCTGGCATTTATACTATTTTAATGGTATATGAAGTAAATGACAGTGTGACACAAAAATTAGTCTACTTTGTTTATTATCATTCGCTTATGAGGTATGGTGGTATATTTTGGGGTAATTCTTCCATTTCCCAAAGGATGTTTTGGCTCAGAAATGGGCGGTTAAGGCATTAAGTTGTATAAGCTCGTGTAACTCCTGCTGACCCATGTTAATTAGTCTGGGTAATCTGACATAGGCCTCTCAATAAACACACATTCTTTGCTGTCATTTCTTGTTAACAGTGTCAGCTTACTCCCAAGAATTAGCAGCTTTCACTCAGTTAACACTAGAAAGAAATTCAATCTGCCTATGGGGCACATTTTCTTGACTCTTGAGCAGAAATGCGTGCAGTACACTGCAGCATCCATTTGCATTAAGTTACCACAGGAATTCAAACCTCTTAGCAGGAATCCATGTAGTTTCAAATCAAAATTGAAGAGTTTCCCATCGTGTTGAGGATTTCCTTGAAAAATTAAGCTGATTCCTGTGTTACATTCTTGATCACATTTACATAAACTTATAGCTCCTCTTTTTTGGTTTCTTAAACATTTTATTTTATCTGGCACATTCCATGACCTTTAAGATTTGTACCAAATATTGGTCCTAGAAAACAAGGTGTATGAAAATTAAAGCACTTACTGGATGAAAGACTGTTTGCCATGGTCAATGCAAGATCTGAAACACCATCACAAGAGTTATCTTTTGATTTTATTTCAGGTACCAAGACCTATCTTAATATCACTGACAGCAAATCCCATAGGGCAAAAGTAGCTAAACAGTTACTTTTACATCACACTGAACAATCTGTAACACATGTGTTGAAGTACATTAAGGTAGTTCCATTGAATTACTAACCAACACGGGTCAAACACAACAACCACTAAGACAAGTAGATCTCTCGAAGTAGTGCTCTTGGTACTTATTTAGCAACCAGGAAAGTATTTTCAGAAGACTTCAGGAAGTTTGTCATGCCATGATTATATGGAGGAGAATGAGTCACTTATCATTTGTGTTTATGATATTTGCTCAAAAATGAGGAAAACTCACTTCCCAACAGGAATAAGTAAGTATTTTAGACAACAGTAAGTGGTAGTTGTCATTCTGGAAGAATATTAATTGTCATATTTAATGAGTAACAAATATGATGTGACCTATTGATTTGGTAAATTGTTTACCTCACCATGTCTATAGTACTGATGAATAGTGGTCACCATCATAAAGTCTTTTTTTAGTTCAAATGGTGGCTTTAAACTTTTATACACTTTAGGAGCTTTCTGTGCTGCACATGAGAACTGGTGCAGATTGATGTAGGATTTCTGCAGGGTGAGATGACAATCATTGCTTTGTCATTCTTAACAGTTCATGATGATTTGAGTGGTTGACTCCATACTGATGATATCTCTCCTTGGGTTAATTCCTTGCCGTTTCATTCTGGTTCAGCATTGTGGATTCCCCCTAAATCTGTGAGCACCGTGACAACTACCATTACAAAAATGGTTCAAATGGTTCTGAGCACTATGGGACTTAACTTCTGAGGTCATCAGTCCCCTAGAACTTAGAATTACCTAAACCTAATTAACCTAAGGACATCACACACTTCCATGCCCGAGGCAGGATTCGAACCTGTGACCGTAGTGGTTGCAACTACCATTACACAGGAGAACAAAGATGAAGTTGAGCTGTCATTAAGATTCTGTATACTAACCAATGACACACGACTTGACATTAATTATTAAAGAGAGTTACTTGTTTTAAATTAAGAGCCAGTATATGATTGGTCTTTGAGAAATGTTTTGGATCATTCAGCAGATAATTTAGACTTGAGATAGCATTTCAGTTTCCATCGGAAAAGAAGTTGTGATGTTTGTGGTGTCAGGAAACAAACTGGCATGGGAGATGTAATGAGATTGAAATGTAAATGAATAGGATATGAAGGAAGAAGGTTTTTTTTTTTTTTTTATTTAAGTAAGTGTGTAGAGTGCATGGCAGCACAGAAGAGGAGGAAGTATTGTAATGGCTAAAAGCCCAAATGTAATTAACTTTGTGAGCACCTGAAAGGAGGCCAGGAAGTAGTGTGGTGTTAATTACAGGCCACAAAATCGAACTTTCTGCTACTGGTGAAACATACCATGGCTCCATCAGTTGTACCGGTGCTCTTTCCACTTTCACCCTCCTCAGCAATAGGAGATAGAACGCTTTGAATTGTACCTGATTGACAGAAAACATTTTGAGTTAATATAAAAAAACTCAATCTGCAAAAGTAAAACAAATAAGTGATTAACTAATAGTGTTTCAACATGGCATGATAAAGAACAGAATCAATTATTTCAGTCTTGTAGAGTGCCTACTAATCAGTAAATAACTGAGCATCTAATCTACTCAATTATGTACAACAGTGAACATTAATAAATCCCTGTCTTTCTGGAACTCAGTTAGTGAAGTTGCAGGCTGCTATCTGAAGACCATCAGGGGAAAATGAACTTTCATTGTCAACATTTCACATAATTGCTGATCAAAATTTAAAATGCTGTAATAATCTGCTACTTAAAACATATAATCTTATGTTACATGGTTAACACACTGTGGCAAGTTTAACAGTTACGAACTGTGTATATGCCTGTGTATGCAGCTTCACTCATTGGAGGCATATACCAACATTATATTCACCTGGTATTTGACAATGAGAGCACTTAGTGACTTCCAAAAAACTTCACCCATAATTTCAAATTATCATTAATTTTTCTCAGAGAGAGAGCCCACAGAAAGCAATAGCAAAAATGCTTACCAATTACTATATTTGCATTGTTCTACATTAAAATTGCCACATCAAATGCATACAATGTAACACGCCTTTCTTTACTTCAAGTAGCCAGGAGAATGAGTAGCAGATGAGGTGGGGTACTTCTCAGGAGGATTCTTTGTAGAGGTGAGTCAGAAAGGAAAGATGATGAGTATGTCAACAGAATGGAGAAGGAGACATAACAGGAATGAGGTTGAAATGTGTGGTGTAGCATCTGGCTGGTGCTTCACAATCCCGCCTTATGCCCCACAATGGACGGCTTTCAGTTGCTGGCATGCTAACAGGGCTGAAACTGAAACTCACACTCAGTGCAGCTCATCTTTCCCATGACAGCCACTGCATACTTGCCACATTTGAGCCATGTGACACTGGGCTTTACAGCATTTCTCCATTGCACAGACTTTGTAGGTCAATTCACAGTAGCTCACTTGCCATTCAAAGTTCCAGACTCGATATCAACTATCTGTTTCTGAGTGCCATGACTATATTAATAAGAATGCAGCCCACAGTATTGGCATTGCCAGTCCAACCTACACTGTAGGTGCCGACAGGAGTGTTTGTGACTTATTACAGACAGAGGGCTCAAATGAAAGCTTAAAGAATAGTTTTCATATTAGCGACATCTTTTAGTGGATCAGGGCATTCTCTACCTTGCCTTCACCAGAGAGATGTTTCATTTGCTGCATGTTGGCATGTGCAATCTGTGTCGCAATGAAAGACTATTCATTTTGGCTATTCAGGAACATCTCACTTTTTGGCTTTTTTTAATTACTTTTTTGTCTCTGGAAACTTCTTACCGGTGTCTTGTGTTTCATTAGGTTGAATTCATCTCCGTGTTCAAGTGCTTCTTGACAGTGGTTGAATGGTTTTGATCTATGTTCAAAAAACATTCTTCACATTTCCTTTGGGTTGCAGATGACCCTGCACAATTGTTCTCTCATCTTCTGGGATTATTTGCCTTATAATTACTTGTTCTAACTTGTCTCTGTCTTGTGTCACTTCATTCCTTCATTCTCATGTTTTTCTGCCTGCACCATTCCACCACACCGCTCCTCCCTAATGATGTCCTGGCCATTTCCTGTATTTTTCTTCCAGGTCTGTGCCTCCTGGATGGCATTGCTATCTCCTCCATGGGGATGAGAGTTGTCATATTTTTGCTGTTGTTACAGTATCAATTTTTCCTCTGAGTGCAACATCATTGGAATCTAGGACATCACCAGCATAGCTTGCAGTGCTCAACTTACACCTTACAGAGTGGGTCTCATATTAGTGAGAACCTGAAAGTATATCAGCACTGTCTTTAGGTTGCTTTCACAGGAAATCTGTTGCACTTGCCCAACATTATCATGCGTCTTCTTTGTAGCAATGAGGTTCTTATGTTTGTGACAAACTCAGCACATTTCTCTCCTTGTGCATAGATCATCCACAATAGGTGAGATGTATGACCACGAGTGTGGGTGGTAGACAGGGCAAGGGAGTTCCCTGCTGGACTCCCTGTAAAGAGGTGAGGCAGGAACACAAACAGATTGGTCTGGGAACAGACTGTAGTGAAAGTCGTGATGGGAAATATTTTATGAGCAAGGCACTGGCACCAGAGATAAATCAAGAGAACAAAATGTTAAGATAAGTTTACTCTACATTCTATCTCAATGAGTATTTTTTCTGTATCACCATTCCTGACTATGCTATGTTTCATGTCAAACTTTCTGTAAGATAAAAATTAAATTGAATTAGAATAACAACAAAAAATAATCCATTTTTACAACATAATGTAATTGGATAGGAGAAAATCTACTCACCAAGCAGTTTTGTTTTGTTTGTTTCATTTGGCTTTAGGACACAAAAAAAAAACTGGGGTCATATGCACCCAAGTCAAGACTATAGACCACGAACACAGAGAGGAGTTAAACAACTTCAAATCTGTCCCAATTGACAGAATAGGAGACAGCTAAAACCAGGCACATGGAAACAGGGCAAAAAAAAAAAAAAAACCATACAGAAATGGAGGTCCGAAACTAAAAATTAATTGGCGTTCGTCATAGTGCTTCGGCGGATGAAAAGTAAAACGCAGTTGACAGCTCTCGCATCATTCTCTAAAATGGCTGATAAATCAGATGGCAAACCCAGGCTGGAATGTAAATTGTTAAAAAGGGCATTCCAGCAGGAAGTGGTGGACAGTTAAAATTTGGGGGTGATGAGTACAAAGTGATTGCGGTAGCTCCACTTAGCAAATGACAATGGCTAAAAAGGCAGTGCCCAATATGCAGCCCAATTAAAATAATCTCCACCTGGTGGGAGGCGGTCATTCAAGGCACTAGCAGAGGCTTAATAAGCCAAAGCTTATTCTTGTGAAGGGAGGAACACTGGCGATGCCAAAGGGACAGCACCTCCTGACAGGTGGCAATGCAAAGATCATTGGAAAGCATATAGGTAATTGCAGGCTGAGGTACAAGGACTGCAACCTTGGCAGCAGCATCAGCAGCCTTGTTTCCTGGCAGACTGACATGACCAGGGACCCACAGGAACATGACACTGGTTCCACCAATAGTGAGCAAGTGACGGTTTACCTGGAACTGCTGCACTAAGAGATGAGCAGTGTACAGTGCACATAGACTTTGGAAGGCAGTGAGTGAGGCTGGGCGAAGGACACAATTGTGAAGGCTGTGTCCCCTATGTACTCCATGGCCTGATACAAGGTGAAAAGTTTGGCTGTAAATACTGAGGAGTGTGCCGGCAGCTGATATCAAAAGACACGGGTGCCAATGACGAAGGCATACCTGACCCCACGATTAGTCTGAGACCCATCAATGTATACAAAAGTACTATAGCGACATTCCATGCAAAGATCATGAAACTGAAGGCAACAGATCAAGGCTGGAGTAGTTGGTTGGTTGGTTGTTGGGATGTTTAAGGGGGACTAAACAGCTAAGGTCATCAGTCCCCCATTCCAAAAAACAGGCGAGACAGGGTCACGAAGCAGGTAAAACCCTAGAGGGAAGGAGACTCCCCCCAGGCACTACAAGAACACAAATGCAACAACGAACACTACAGACAAGAAGAGGACAGACAAACACCAGACACTAACATACAGAAGAAAAGAAGATGGCTGGAAACTGGTTGACTGACCGCGAGACAAAAAAAAGGGAAAGAGTCAACCAGCAGACTATACACCAAAACAGCAACAAATGTAAAGAGACGCGAGGACAAAAGACACAGAATGGGAAGGTGCAGGACCTCCCTAAATCGAACCATAAAAAGGACTACCACGGATAAAATGTAAAACATTGTCAGCCATGGAGGCATCGTCAGATAAAACCAAAGCCAAAGTGCCCGGGAGATTAAAAGATTGCCGGAGTGTGCGCAGTCGAGGACACTCCAGCAAAATGTGGCCGACCGTCAGCCGGGACCCACACCGACACAGAGGGGGATCCTCCTGACGCAACAGATGGCCGTGCGTCAGGTATGTATGGCCGATGCGCAGCCGACACAGGACCACCGAGTCCCTGCGAGAAGCCCGCAGGGAGGAACGCCACACATCGGTCGTCTCCTTGACAGCCCGCAGTTTATTCGGGGCTGTCATGCCACGCCACTCAGCAGCCCACATCCCAAGCACCTTATGGCGCAACACCAGCTGCTGGTTGCGAGCCGTAAGGCCGATCTCCAAAACTGGGGCGTCGATCGCCCCTTTGGCCAACCTGTCGACACGTTCGTTCCCTGGGATGCCAACGTGACCCGGCGTCCAAACAAAGACCACCGAACGTCCAGAGCGGGTAATGGTGGAAACAGACTCCCGAATAGAGGACACCAGAGGACATGAGGGATAGCAGCGGTCGATGGCCTGGAGGCTGCTCAGGGAGTCACTGCAGATGACAAGGGACGTACCTGAGCAGGAACGCATATGCTCAAGAGCGCGCAATATGGCCACCAGCTCTGCAGTAAAAATACTGCAGCCAGCCGGCAAGGAGCGCTGTTCAACGTGGGCGGCATGAGCAAAAGCGTAGGCAGTGCGACCATCAACCAGGGAACGATCGGTGTAGACAGGCTCACAGTCCGAAAATGAGGCGAGGAGCGCAAGAAAACGGCGACGGAGGGCCACAGGCGGAACCGAGTCCTTGGGTCCCTGTGCCAAGTCCAGACGGACGGACGGACGGGACAAGCACCAGGGAGGCGTAGGTGCGCGGACCCGGAAGGGAGGCAGAAGAGGGAATGATCCCAGTTCGGACAGCAGGGACTGGACACGGACAGCTATGGAAAGCCCAGTCCGAGGTCGCCGTTCGGGCAGGTGGAGGACCGAGACAGGGAAAAGCAGGCGACGATGGGGATGGCCCGGCGAGCAATGAACGTGGACAGCATATTCGGCGAGCAGTCGATGGCGGCGAATCCGCAGCGGGGGAACCCCGGCCTCCACCAGTAGACTATCCACGGGGCTCGTACGAAATGTGCCAGTTGCAAGCCGAACCCCACAGTGATGTATGGGGTCTAACAACTTCAACACTGAGGGTGATGCAGACCCATAGGCCAGGCTCCCATAATCAAGCCTGGACTGCACAAGGGCTTTGTACAGTCGCAACAGCGTGCAGCGATCCGCACCCCAAGATGTGTGGCTGAGGCAGCGGAGGGCGTTGAGATGCCGCCAGCACTTTTGCTTCAGCTGAGTAATATGAGGAACCCATGTGAGCCGGGCATCAAACACGAGTCCTAAGAAGCGGCAAGTGTCCACCACTTCAAGCAGGTGGCCGTCAAGGTAAAGTTCAGGATGAGGGTGGACCGTCCGACGCCTGCAGAAGTGCATAACTCGAGTCTTGGCTGCAGAGAACTGAAAACCGTGAGTCAGAGCCCACGATTCTGCCTTGCGTACGGCTACTTGCAGCCTGCGTTCGGCGACCCCCGTAGTCGTGGAGCTAAATGAGATGCAGAAGTCGTCGGCATACAAAGAAGGAGACACCGACGACCCCACGGCTGCAGCCAGACCATTAATGGCCACTAGAAATAACGAGACGCTCAACACCGAGCCCTGCGGGACCCCATTCTCCTGTGTATAGGATGAACTAGAGGCGGCACCGACTTGTACCCGGAAAGAGCGGTGCAATAGAAAGGTCTGAAGAAAAGCCGGGAGTCGACCACGAAGACCCCACTCATGCAACGTAGCAAGGATGTGATGCCTCCATGTGGTGTCATACGCCTTCTGCAGATCGAAGAATACGGCAACGAGATGCTGACGTCGGGCAAAGGCCGTACGGATAGCAGATTCCAGCCGCACCAAATTGTCCGCTGCAGACCGGCCCCGACGGAAGCCACCCTGGGATGGAGCGAGGAGACCGCGCGATTCAAGGACCCAACACAAACGCCGCCCCACCATACGTTCGAGCAATTTGCACAAAACGTTGGTGAGGGTAATGGGACGATAGCTGTCCACCGCCAGTGGGTCCGCATCGGGCTTCAAGATGGGGACAATAAGACCCTCACGCCATTGCGACGGGAACACGCCCTCGCTCCAAATGCGGTTAAAGATGGTGAGGACGTGTCGCTGGCAGTCCCTGGAAAGATGCTTCAGCATCTGCGCGTGTATACCATCTGGTCCTGGTGCCGTATCAGGGCAGTCGGCGAGGGCAGCAAGGAATTCCCGCTCGCTGAAGGGAGCATCGTATTCCTCAGAACGACGCGTGTGGAACGATAACGGCGTCCGCTCGGCTCGCTCCTTTAGAGAGCGAAAGGCGGGGGGATAAGTTGCAGTCGCAGAGCTCTGAGCAAAGTGCGCAGCAAGGTGTTCAGCAATGGCGGCAGCGTCCGTGCAGACAGCGCCGTCCAAGGAGATCCCAGCGACACCCATAGGGGTCTGGTGTCCATAAATCCGCCGTATCCGGGACCACACGAGCGAGGGGGAGACACGAGAGCCCAAGGATGAAACATACCGCTCCCAGCACTCCTGCTTACGCCGTGCAATAAGACGACGGGCGAAGGCACGGAGCCTCTTAAAGGCGATGAGGGTCTCGAGAGACGGGTGCCGCCGATGACGCTGGAGGGCCCGCCGACGGTCGCGAATAGCTTCAGCAATCTCCGGCGACCACCAGGGTACAGCCTTCCTCCGAGGGAGTCCAGAAGAGCTGGGGATGGCAGCCTCGGCCGCCGAAATGATGGACGTGGTTAAGTCACGGACCACATCGTCAATGTCACCCTGCGGGGGAGACTCAACGGTTGCCGCGGAAGTGAAACCCGGCCAGTCAGCCCTGTGGAGAGCCCAGCGGGGCAGGCGCCCAGAAGAATGACACTGGGGCAGTGACAAATAGATGGGAAAATGGTCACTACCACACAGGTCAGGATGCACTCTCCAGTGCAGAGATGGGACAAGGCCGGGGCTGCAAAGAGAGAGATCGATGGCCGAGAACGAGCCGTGGGCCACACTGAAATGTGTGGGAGCACCGGTGTTCAGGAGGCTAAGGTCGAGCTGAGCCAACAAATGCTCCACGGCACGACCGCGGTCATCGGAGACAGTCCCACCCCATAGAGGGTTGTGGGCATTGAAATCGCCCAGCAACAAGAAAGGTGGCGGCAGTTGTGCTATCAGAGCAGCCAGGACATGCTGTGTGACAGCACCATCCGGTGGTAGGTAAATACTGCAGACGGTAACAGCCTGTGGCGTCCACACCCGAACAGCGACAGCCTCTAAAGCTGTTTGTAGAGGTACAAACTCGCTGTGTAGAGAGTTAAGGACATATATGCAGACGCCACCAGACACCCTTTCATAAGCTGCCCGGTTCTTAAAATAACCCCGATAGCCACGGAGGGCGGGGGTTCGCAGTGCTGGAAACGAAGTTTCCTGGAGAGCAATACAGAGGAAAGGGTGAAGGCTGATAAGTTGGCGGAGCTCAGCGAGATGGTGGAAGAAACCGCTGCAGTTCCACTGGAGGATGGTGGTGTCCATGGCTGGGAAAGGCGTGACGGGACTGGGAAGGCAGATTACGCCGACGGGTCACCTGCTGCCTCCGATTGAGCACCCGCGCTAGTGTTATTCATGGCGTCTGAGGGACCGCCGAGATCGAGGTCCTCAGCGGACGCCAGAATCTCCACCTCGTCCTCCGAGGCGGAGCTTGTAGTAAGCGGTGGGACAGGTGCCACCGCAATGTTGGTATTCTTGGGGACTTTCTTCTGGTTCTGTTTCTGTTTCGCCCGTTGTGCCTTCGGTGGTTCAGGCTTGGAGGGCTTAGAGGGCTTCACAGGGTCAGTCTCAGGGACAGAGGACGACCGGGAGGCCCTACGACCAGGGGCTGGTGGTTGTTTGAGCCACTTGCCGGTGTCTGCTGTCCCGCTGGTCGGAACTTGTGAAGGGAGGTCCCCAAGGGACCCCTTCCGTACGAGAGTAGCCGAAGAAGTCTTACGCTTCTCCGGCTGGGAAGGGGGGACTGATGTCCCCGATGGTTGGGAGGTTGTTGCTCCTGGAGAGGATGGAGCAGGAGCAACAGGGTGTGAAGTGCCCCCCACGAGCAAGGGGGCTGGTGGATGCTGACCGATCTTAGAGCCGATTCGTGATGATGGCAGAACCGTCGTTGCAGCAGCGGTGTAGGTTGACGTCATTGCCACAGGATGGTGCCTCTCATATTTCCGTCTAGCCTCGGGGTAGGTCAGCCGGTCCAGGGTCTTATATTCCATTATCTTTCTTTCTTTCTGCAATATCCTACAGTCCGGCGAGCAGGGGGAATGGTGTTCTCCGCAGTTAACACAGATAGGAGGCGGGGCACATGGAGTATCGGGATGCGAAGGACGTCCACAATCCCGACACATGAGGCTGGAAGTACAACGAGAGGACATGTGCCCGAACTTCCAGCATTTAAAACACCGCATCGGAGGAGGGATATATGGCTTCACATCACAACGGTAAACCATCACCTTGACCTTTTCGGGTAATACATCACCTTCGAAGGCCAAGATGAAGGCACCGGTGGCTACCTGATTATCCCTCGGACCCCGATGGACGCGCCGGACGAAGTGAACACCTCGTCGTTCGAGGTTGGCGCGTAATTCATCGTCGGACTGCAGAAGAAGATCCCTGTGGAATATAATACCCTGGACCATGTTGAGACTCTTATGCGGCGTGATGCTAACTGAAACATCCCCCAACTTGTCACAATTGAGCAACCTCCGTGACTGGGCAAAGGATGCCGTTTTGATGAGCACAGAACCAGAGCGCATCTTTGACAAGCCCTCCACCTCCCCGAACTTGTCCTCTAAATGCTCCACAAAAAACTGGGGCTTAGTTGACATAAACGATTCTCCATCGACTCGCGTGCACACAAGGAACTGGGGTGAATATTCTCCACCGACTTCTTTTGCCATACGTTCCTCCCATGGAGTGGCCAGGGAGGGAAATGATCGCGGTTCGTATTTCCTGCCGTTGAGGTTAGACCTCGATCGCTTAGAGACTGCTGGTGGAGGCCCACCAGCGAGAGATGATGTACCACGCTTCATTGCGGGTCATCCACCCTGATGCCACCTACTCCGACCAAGGGCCCTCCCCACGGGCGCCACCCAGCCGCAGCAATAGCCACCTGGCAGGATGGCCATTGCCGGGAGTCCCGATGCCCCAGGGAGATGGGCATCTACTCCTTGGCATACGTGGGGAGTTAACGGCGCAGGCATCAGTAGAGCGATCCCTGTGTTGTCAGGGGGCTACAACCAAGAGGGTACATGGCGGCCCCACCACAACGGACTGGCTACCGTGCTGGATCTTAGGTGCAAAATGTCCAACGTCGTCGTCGCAGTTAAAAGAAACACTGCAGAGTGCAGCGTGGTAATCGCCCAAGAGATCGAAAACGAGCGGGACATCATTGCAACGACGAGAAATCCGGCTAAAGGTCTAATTGCACGACGGATACAGTGCACCATGTAAGGCGCCCTTCCCCAATTGGCTCGCTCTTCGGAATAATTTAGAAATATGGAGGTCAAACCCGAGAGGGGACCATCACGTAAGGCCGAAACATGTGAGACTCCTTTTAGTCGCCTCTTACGACAGGCAGGAATACCGCGGGCCTATTCTAACCCCCGAACCCGCAGGGGGCGGCTGGAGTAGTGTTCTTTGGAAATGAAGGAAGGCCAAGATTAACATGGGCCACTTTGCAAAGGAAAGGTGATGAACAGTTCATACCCACTAGGAAAGTTGCCGGTAGTGTGAAGTTAAATCACCATAGCATGTGGCGAAAGTGGACTCCAGGAGGTAACAGAAGAGGGACAAGTCCCGTACTGATGATCAAAGGTATCATCGAAGAAGGATGCATAGGCAGAGTGGCCATGCTTGGCAGACAAATGGCATGCATAATTGCTGAGGAGAAAGTAATGACAGTAGGACAGTTGTAGTTCAGCAGTGTCAGCATACAGATCCTAAACTGGGCTGGTGTAAAAGGTGTCCTTGACCAAACAGATGCCATGATGGTGGATAGTGTTGAGACAGCATAAGAAGGATGGGTGTGCAAACTCCTAAACAAAGCACCCAAAGTCTAGTTTCGAATGGACAAGGGTCCGCAACAAACTGAGGAGAGTGGTTTGATCGGCACCCCACGAAGTATCATTGAGGACATGTAGGAGATTGGGGAACCTTGTACAGCTGCGGGCTGCCAGGTAAGACGCATGGGAGGACCAATAGAGTTTCCTATTGATCATGAGCCCCAAAAATTTCATAGTTTCAATGAATAGAAGAGCAACAGGATGAAGGTGTAGAGATGGTGGGAGAAATCATTTTTGCCGCCAGAAATTCATACAGATGGTTTTATCAGGGGAAAAGCGTAAGCCATTGTCAATGCTCTAGTAGTAAAGACTATCAAGACAGTGCTGAAGACACTGCTCAGTGAGACAGGTCTATGGAGAACTGCAATAGATGGCAAGGTCGTCTACAAAAAGAGAACCGAAGATGCCTGGCGGGATACGGGCCATTGCAGGGTTAATGGCGATAAGAAAGAGGATGACACTCAGGGTGGAATCCTGAGGCACACCATTTTCCTGGATAAAGATGTCCAACAAGGCAGAACCCACATGCAACTTGAAAACCAGGTCTTGTAAAAATACCCGAAGAAATCAGGGTTGGTGCCTACAGAAGCCCAACATTTTATGAGTACTGAGGATACCAGTTCTCTAGCAGGTGTTTTAGGCCTTCTCCAAATCAAAAAACACAGCCCAGTCTAGGATTTTCACAGAAAACCATTCATAAAATGGGTGGACAACGTAATGAGATGGTCAACTGTAGAATGCCACACTCTAAATCCACACTGAGCATCCATCAGTAAATTGTGAGATTCAAGCCACCACACCAGCCAGTCATGGATCATACAAATTCCATCACCTTGCAAATGCATCTGGTAAGATATATGGGAGGGGGGGGGGGGGTAGCCAGAAGGGAGGTTTTTAGTGGAAAGCACTTGCCCACAACAGAAAGGTGCTGCAACATCTGAATGTGGATGGTGTCTGGCCCTGAGGCAGAGGATCAGGATGAGCTGAGAGTATGATCTAGCTCTGTCATAGTGAAGACAGGTTTGTAGCACTCATGATTCAGAGAAGGGAAGGGTCTCACCCGAGCCCCCTCCACTCGTTTCTGATGGAGGAAGGTAGGGTGGTGGTAGGAAGAGCTGGAAACTTCTGCAAAATGGCATCCCAAGGTGTTGAAGATAGCAATAGCGTCCACAATGAGATCATCAGCTACTATGAAACCAGAAAACTGGGAATGGATCTTTGTTCCAGAGAGCCGTCTGATGTTGGCCCACATGACAGAGCAATGTGTGGTACTGATAAAAGAACTAGTGAATGAAATCCAGCTAGCTCTTTTGCTATCCTGAAGAACAAGATGACTCTTTGCACGCATGTGTTTATAATGAATGAAGGTTTCCAGACTAGGGTGGGGGTTTAAATGTGGAGAGCACATCTACATGTGCAAATTGCATCGCAGCATGCCTCAGTCCATTAAGGGACTGGGACACGACATGGTAGAGAGGAAGTGTGGGGGATGGAACGTTCTTCAGCAGTAAGGATAACATATCCCAGTAAGAATAACATATCCCACAAATGTGGGATATTCGACCTAGTCATCACAACTGGGAAATCTCATTCTTTGAAGGTCGCCAGGGAGGAAGGGAGGAGTAAAGCTGACAGTTAGCCCTAGAAAGCTGTGATGGGCAAGCTGGGCAGTGTAGAAGGATAGGTCCAAATGGGAATAGGTGTGCGAGGAGTTGGACAGGGAAGTGGGTGTTCCAGTATTAAGGCACAGGAGAGGTTACGTTCGTTAAGCAGGTCAGCCAAGATGGCACCTCCCTGACAGGTCCTGGGGGAACCCCAAAAGGGATAATTTGCATTAAAGTCACCAAGCAGCAAAAATTGGGAAGGTAGCGGCCAATAGTGACATACCCTATCATGTATGTAAGTGCCTGCCTCTCACTCAATGAAGCAGACTCTTCCTTCACCCAAGTCTCTCGATATCTGGCTTACAGAAATCACGTTTACTTGGCTTACTTCCATGTACCAGTGAACATTGTTGTTTTTTTGCGAGGCTTTCACTTGTGACCCCGTTGCTTATTGCTTGTTGTTCTTGGTGTCTTTCTCGGTCATCTGTCGTCATGCTTGTCCTTCCTGTCCCGTTCCTCCATTTTGTTTGTTCACGGGCAGCTCACTTTCAGTTCCAACGCACTTTCCTTCACGGCCAATGCCACAACCACCCTCGTGAGTTGTGACCCAGCCAACAGAGGCCAGTTCTGTTGGGACTCCTCTTTGACTGATGTGTGTATGGCATCTGTGTCTCCAGTCGCCGGTAGGGCGGTCCACTTCCATCTTACCCACAGTCCTTTACCACACATTCTCGAGCTGAATGTCCCCACCGCTCAAAAACGTGTATGCTGTGTGACAACGAGGGCCACATCCAATCGGCATGTTGCAGTTGCTCGACTCGCTTCAGTCCTGCCCCTCCTGGGCCTCAAGATACCATACATGCTCTGCAATCGGTTGTCCCACTGGATGACCCATCTGTGCGGTAGCTTTTAGCTTTTCCTCACATTCAGCCTTTTCACGGAGGATGACAATTTTCAGGTCAACACTGGGGCCACTGTCTCCCTGATTAATATGGCAACATACATGCGACTGGGTTCTCTTGAGTTGTCACCTACCTCTCGGCAGTTGGTCACCTCCAGAGATGGTTCAATTCCCCTTCATGGGCAGTTCATTGTCCAGGCAATTTACAAACACGTTCCCCAGCTCCTTACCCTATTTTTCGTCTACTATCCATTGGCTTCGAATATTGCTGACCTGGATGCATTTCAACTGTTTAACTTCTCAATTTCTGATGAAGTTGAGGTCGTTTCCACAGCTGTTCCTTTTCAGGACCTGGGCAATCTGCGCTCAGCTTCTGTGTCATTGTTTGTCACAGATCTCGGATGTGATTCAGATTTTCAGGCACACATCACACTTCGGCTGGAAGTGCAGCCTCACTTTTTCTGGGCCCCACCCCTTCCGGTCAAGCAGGAACGGTATCGGCTCCAGGTTACTGGCATTCTGGAGCCTGTGACTTGTAGTGCCTGGGCGAAACCTTTGGTGGTCATACAGAAACCCAATGGGTCCCTTCGGCTGAGTGGGGACATTGCGCTACTGTCAATGCTCAGACCTTCATAGACACTTACCCCATTCCCTGACAGGAAGACCTTCTCACCAAGCTTGCCGAGGGAGAGAACTTTTCAAAGATCGACCTGGCTGAGGCATACCACCAGTTACCCTCAGATGCCAATTCCTGGATCATCATGATTATCAACATACCTTTCTGATTGTACAAGTGCAAGCACCTACCATTTGGTGACTATTTGGTGCCAGCCATTTTCCAGCAGTTCCTGGAGCAGCTTAGGCAGCCCTGCAGGAATTGTCTGAATGATGTCTTGGGTACAGGTCATTCCTGCCAGGAATACTTGCAAAACCTCAGTGCCTTACTTCACACTCAGCAGTCTGCAGGTTTACGCTGTCACCTAGACATGTGATGTTTTTCTTTCAACCAGAAGTGGAATACTTAGGCCACTGGCTTAGCAAAGATGGCATTTGCCCTTCAGGTCATAATGTTGTGGCCATTGAAGGACCCCTCATCCCAAGGACTTATCTGAACTCCAGGTGTTTTTGGGCAAGGTTACTTATCACTTGAAGCTCTTACCCCAGACTGCCTCTGTAGTTCAACCCCTAATTCACTTGTGTCACAAAGGGGTACCTTTTGATTGTGACCAGGCTTTTCTCTGTTTAAAGGTGATGCTTAACTCTGCCCTTGCCTTACTTCCTTCTTTACGGACCACCCCTTGGTTGTGGCAGCTGATGCATCGGCATATGGCATTGGGGCCCTCCTCACGCATCAGAATGTCAATGGCTCTGAACAGCCCATCACTTATGATTCTAAGATGTTTACCCCAGCACAACAGAACTACTCCCAGATTGGAAGGAGGCCCTGGCAATAGTGTTCGGCATCCAAAAGTTTCACAACTATCTCTTTGGAGCAAAGTTCACTTTCCTGACAGACCATAAACCCTTAGTTATGCTTTTTGGGCTCCACTCCCACATTCCAGAGTGGACGGCTCATCATATCCAGCACTGGGCATTATTTTTATGGAATTACACTTACACCATCCAGTATAAGCCAACCGCCTGTGATGCTAATGCAGACGCTTTGTCACATCTCCCAGCAGGTCCAGAACCTGTGTTTGATGAACAAATGGTCCTCTGTTTCCACATTGATTCCACCCACCAGGACACGCTGAATGCTCTGCTTCTTATGGCTGCTCACATTGCCACGGCTACATGCCGAGACCCTGTCTTGTGGCAGGTCCTCCGCTATGTGGTCCACTGGTAGCCCATCTATATTACTCATTGGATGTGGACCAACTTCGGCCCCTGGCACCCACTGTACCACAGTCTCTCCATGGCCGATGATGTCCTCCTGTTAGCCATGGAGTTTGATCCCATCAGGTAGACATCCCTCCAGATTTGTGGCATCAAGTGCTCAGTTTGTTACACTGTGGGCACTGGGGTATGTCCCACATGAAATTTTTGGCTCGTTCGCACATGCATTGGCCAGACAGCAATGATGATGTTGACCAGCTCATCCGTGGGTGCACTTTGTGTGCGAGTCACCAGGCAAGCCCCTCCTCAGTCATTTGCACCCTGGCTTGTACCTCAGCAGCCATGGCATCGCACCCATCTTGATTCTGAGTGCCCGTTTTTGGGGTCTGTGTGGTTACTTATCATTGACACCTACTCCAAATACCCATATGTTGACCGTGTGGCGGCCACCGCCAAGGAGGCCACACTTATGGCCCTGGCCCAGGTTCTCACCACTGAGGGCCTGCCTCACACATTGGTCTACCATAATGGCCCACCAATACATGGTGTCCTCCTTCCATGACTTCTGTCTGGCCAATGGTATCAAAATTATCCTCCAATGGCGCAGCAGAGAGGCTTGGCCACACGTTTATACAGCTGACAAAGGCAGTCTGAACATCTCCAACCACATCGACCCTCACCCTGTTCTTGAGCACCTATCACACCACGCCACTTGACGGACGTAGTTCGGAGGAAATCCTCCATGGGTGACAGCCACAGACCCTGCTGCATTTGCTGATGCCATCCTCTTCCTGCCCCCGCTCTTGGCCCTCTGAGCATTACGGCCCCAGCACGGTAGTGTGGGCCCACGTTTACAGGAGCAAGGCGGGTTGGACACCTGCCAGTCATTGCAACCCATGGGTGGCATGTGACATCAGTGCACATGCTGAAAGGGATGGAGTGCCGCCATCATAACCAGCTCTGCCCTCGTTCCCCTGCGGGACTCCCACCACCACCTCCTCAACCACTACCTCCTTCAGGTACACATGTGGTCCTTGAGTCACCGCCACTGCCCCAATTGTTGCCTCCCGGCCAGCCTGACACCAGCCCTCCCCGCCCCCAGATGGATCGGCAGCTCCCTCAGCTGCCATGACCTCTGGGTTGGCCATCATGAACACCTCAGACGTCCTTTTCATGTACGAGTGGCCTTTGTCGATTTATGAGGTTTTCACTTGTGACCCCGTTGCTTATTGCTTGTTGTTGGTCTTTGTGTCTTAGTATCTTGCTCAGTCATCTGTCGTTGCGTCTGTTTTTCCTTTCCTGTTCATCTGTCTTGTTTGTTTGTGGGCTGCTCCCATTCGGTACCACTGCACTTTCATTGACAGCATACCTGCAGCCATTCTGATCATGGTTACAACAGGTAGTCAGCGAGATGGGCTGACTATGAATGTCATCCCATATGAGCAGCATGATGCCCCTATGAGAGGTAATACTGGCCTCAGGGGGAAGATCAAAGCAAATCAGTAAGAAATTTGAAAGCTCAAAGCGGTCATGAGGGCACAATTTCGTTTCCTGAAAACAGAGTACAAGGGGGTGCTTCAACACTAAAAGCAGTCGCAAATCCTCACTGTGGGACCGAAGGTGGTGAATGTTTCATTGGAGAACAGTCATGATGAACAGACGTTGGGGTGTCACCTCGGCAGATGCCGAGTGACAGCCTAGGAAGAGGTGCTACTACAGAGTGCAGACACAGGAGGATCCTGCTCCATGGAGTCAGACAGAAACATCAGATCGCTTGTGCGGGCAGTCTGTGGAGTCCAGTGCCGAAAAACAGTTTTTAGTGAACATCGGCATCATGGAGGCTGCCCGGGCTAAGGTATTACGTGCCGACACCATCAAAGAGGATCTTCAGGGTGGCAATAGGAGGACTGTTTGCCTTTGGAGGACTTCTTCGAGCCCTCCCAGTTGATGACTCAAGTGTTGTTTGGCTGGAGGGACGGAGTAAGTCTTCATGGGAGTACTCCTTCTGGCCTTTCCGGCCTACCGGTTGTGTAGCTGGTTGCTTGGGCCCTTGAGGCAAGAGTTTGGCGGTTTCTTGCAAAGCAGGACGGAGGGATGGCGATGCTACCTTGACACTGGGCAATTTCATGTCCTCAGAGTTGAATTGGAGGTTGTATGTCTGCCTGGCCACGTCTTTCATGGAGTAAGGGGTAACAAAAACAGAAATAGATGCCAGACAGGAGAACACAGGGTTTGTGACTACCCAGTAACTGGATAAGGCACCTTTTCCTTTAACTGGATCTCTTTAACAACATGCACACCAAGATACACTGGTCACTCCTAAGACGAATTCGCATGGCCGCATTTGCAGTTGATACAGCAGGGAGATAGAGGTGGACGATCGCCCTCGTGCTCATCCCTACCACAGGTGACATGTGGCTGGGTGTTGACAAGATGTTCTAGAGTGGTTAAAATGATGACATTGGTAGCAGCACATTGGGTTTGGAATGTATGGCAATTTGGAAAGTTTACTGCTCAAGCACACACCCCACCCTGAGACTGGCCTACAGCAGGAGGAACGAGAGAATCCGACCTGTCAACACGGGGCTGGGAATTATGAGTCACCCAGTTACCTTTTATGCACAAATGCATGGGCCAGCCTTTAGGAGCACACAGCGAGCAAGAAGAGAAAAAAGAGGACCCTCGAATGCAGAAGCGGAGGAACAAGAGAAGGGAAACAGAGAAAGGAAAATGGAGCGGAAAACAAAGGTGAGATTGATTGTACATCAGTGAGAGAATGCTGGACATTCCCAAGAATACCCCAGACATGTTCCCCAAGGGGAAAAAGAACAGCAAGATGATTGACATACAACACAAAAGGGAAAAGGTGCTGCAAAGCCTGGAGCCCCATGGTAGCCAAGAATGAACCCACCAAGGAATGGCGTGCCCCCGGAAAGGGGGGGGGGGGGGGGCGGTGTTACCAAGCTACCAAGTGGTGGCATGAGAAAAACATGCACGCACACACACACACACACACACACACACACACACACACACACACACACGCGCGCATACGTTTAACTTGTACAAACATTTGGAGCCACTCCACTTACATTACATTGCTAATAAAATTGGTTTGCTATATTTTTAGGTGGGGCTCATGTGTCTTGCCCCATGGCCACCCCTCACTCTCTGCAGTCCTGGTTGCAATGGCTGAGCAGTTTCTCAAAACCACACACTCCTGTTCTCAACACTAAACAATACTGAGGGTCACGTAATGAGCAATGTCCACAGGACAGTGGACAACTGGAAGCAAGGGACTAGGAGTGAAGTGACAAATCATTCTATATTCCATGGCAATGTGAC
This sequence comes from Schistocerca nitens, assembly GCF_023898315.1. NCBI lineage: Eukaryota > Metazoa > Arthropoda > Insecta > Orthoptera > Acrididae > Schistocerca > Schistocerca nitens. The sequence continues at coordinate 1,135,559,189 of NC_064615.1, read as the reverse complement.
TGAAGGATTTGGGTTAGCTGAATGCTGGCTGAACTTTACCTGCCATCATCTTTAGTACCAACAATCATGTGAAGAGGAGGCAGTGTTACAGTATGCAATTCCTCGTCGTTAACTTGTTGTCCTCTTATTGCACTTTAGAAAATGCTAAATTCAGAAGGATAATTATGTATTTGACGGTAGTGTACTGTCTACAGCAGAGGAAGTGTTCAGACACAAAGACTGACAATCAGCTCAATAATGCCGCCTGTCACTGAGCAGCATTGTGAGGCGAAGGTTTATGGACAATGACATTCCTGAAGTGAACTTGCGTGCCAATGTTCCAACCTGAAAGCAATGGATCATCTTAGGGATGAGTAATAATGGTGACATCATTCCAAACCTGATGTCCAACATCTCACCTTCTTTGGGTTTAGCTCTCGAGGAAGAATGGGCTGCCATTCCTTCACAGAGGTTCAGACGTCTCAATGAAAGTACAAACAGAAGAGTTCAAGCCACCATAAAGGAGAAGGGTGGACACACTCCATCTTAATGTCCACTAATAGTTGTCCTGATACATTTGATTCACAAGCCTCCCACTGTGGGCTCTCACTACTACTCACCCACTGAGTGCCTGGCACCTCCAGCTCTCGCTTTTTTACTGGGTACGGCATCTTCCTCGAGTTGCCGCCGTCTTCCAGCAGCTGCAACTGTACACACAGAGAGGAAGGCATCTCTTAATAACTTTATTTACTGCTTTAGTGATGTGCTCCTTCTACTATTCCCACATTATGGCTGCAATGACTGGAACATATGTTAATTTTAACACACACCGTTGCCATACTGAGCCTCTAATCAATCTCAGAAGACATTACGAAGAAACAGAAAACCACATTCATGGTCTGTGTAAAAAGGAAACTTTTAGACAGTGTCAATTAGCATACAACTTTCATGGAATATGCTTGTACATACCACTTCAAAGGAGTGATGCCGTCTTAATGAATGACATTTTAAAAAATGTTATTAATACAGTATGAAAATAATAACATAAAACAACTTGTCATATTGTTCATTAGATTTATTTTCATTTTTTATATGGTGAATTTTCGACATGGAACAATATGCATCTTCAGCACTGGAGAGTTTTAACAGCAGCTTTCAGTGAGAAACTATGTGCTTGGCTGTGGAAATAGGTACTCCGTGGGTCACCACACTGTCCTGCTGATGCATAGTCTTCCAAAGGGCAGTTATTTCAATAAATTATACATGCAGTGAGACACAGAAGAGGAATGTTGGAATTATAGCAATTCTCTCTTCTATACTGAATGAATGAAAGTGGTCTTTTAGGGTGCGAGTGTGTTTTCTATGACTGTTGAAAAACAACAACAACAACTACTACTACTACAATAATACCAATAATGTCTGCAGGAAGGATGAGTTGGAGAATCTTTGTTATCCTTCCAAACTCTGTGTCAGACATTTAAAAATCATATAAAGGGCTGCCATGCTCCAATGTATTTACATCACAGATGAAAATGGTAAAATAGGTCCAAGCAATAACCACACCTGTAAATCACTAATAAAGTACTTTGATCAACTCTTGAACTGTAAACAACTGAATTGTTCCATCATCTTTCGGGCATGCACTTGGGACAGCGACAATTCTTCTTGTAATATTTCAGCTAGAAACCTCCCAGCAATCTTCAAGACGAGTCGGAGACTGAGTTCATAGCATTTGCGCAAGCCTATTTATATGGAGAGTCATGTGATACAAAGCTGCTGAGGTTTGAAAGCCCATGCGTCAAAGATATCAAAGTCGCCACTAGTGCACAAGTCATAGTTAAGATTTATATAGCAAAGATAAACATATAAGCACAGAGTGCAAAGAAAATAGTGCTGCTGCGAATCCACCGTGCTTGTAAATAAATAATTAATCTTTAAAAGAGGTAACATCTGTCAGAAGTGAAGATGCAGAAATTCTTTCTGAACAAAGGTGTGAAATAAGTGGTTTCCAAGCATTGTCAAGATGAAAACCTTCGTCATGGTTTAGCAGGTTGTCGGCTAGTTGTATTTCTACAGCTTCCTTAACAACTGAGTCCCAAAAAGATGAATCAGTAGTTAAGATCTTAACATCTATATAATCCATGGCATGGCCAGTAGAAATGCAATGTTCAGCAACTGCTGATTTGTTGGACTGAAGAAGACGTGTGTACCGCTGGTGTTCGAAGCATCGTTCCTGTACAGTGCACGCGGTTTGCCCTATGTAACATTTTGCACACTCACAAGGGATTTCATAAACTCCCGCCTTTTGCAAGAGCAGATCATCCATAACAGATCCCAACAAGGCTGCAGTCTTAGCGGGTGGGCGGAATATCACATCCACTTTATGTTTCTTCAAGATTCAAGCAATTATAGAAGAAATATCACCCACGTATTGGAGAAAGGCCGTAGATTTCACTTCACTTTCCACTTCCTCATCCTTTTCCTGTGATTTTTCTGCAGTTTTTATTTGCAGGGCTTTCTTAATCTGCTGTTTCGAATAGCCATTTCTCCGAAATATCACAAGAAGAATTGTTGAGCTAAGGTCATCCAACAATATTCACAATTTTAAACCCATATCTGAACCAAAACAAATTTAAATAGGTGTTCCTCAGGGCAGCATTCTGGGCCTGTTGTTGTTTCTAATTTATATCAATGATATACAGGCTCCAGACAGCTCAGCCAAAATTCTACTGTTTGCAGATGACACGAGTATCATAATTAGTGATAAAAAAGAATCACTGTGTACTACAGATGAAAAAATGCTCTCATACATACAGTCATGGTTTTATTCAAAAAGGGCCACCATGCTCCAATGTATTTACATCAGAGACGAAAATGGTAAAATAGGTCTAAGCAATAACCACACATGTAAATTACTAAGAAAGTACTTTGATCAACTCTTGAACTGTAGAGAACTGAATTGTTAGCTAGAATTTCCGGATATTTGATGAAAACATGGAAGCAGATCTACCACCTACAGCAAACAAACAAACAAGAAAAACCCTGAAAAACAAGAAAGCCAGTGGAGAAGAAATAAAATCATCTCAACCGTAACTGGTGTCAAGCAGAAATGACAACTAACCTTCAGATTATGTCTGAAGAAATATGGGAAACTGAAAACATTCCAGAAGACTGGAAAGTGGCTCCTATGCATCCTGTGCACAAAAAAGTCATAGGCATTATCTAAATAATTGCACAGGTATATATCTGTTGCCAGTGGGCTGTATTATATTTTTAACAATATTAATAAACAAGATAGAAGTAACACTGGACAGCCATTTGGGAGAATATCAGAGTGGATTTAGAAAGATCAAATCTGGCTCAGAACAGAATTTCAACTTTAAGTCCATACGAATTCTAAAGACATAGTTTTAACATTTACAGGTTTTAGAAAAGCATTTGATTGACAGGTAAACAGTGGGTAAAGTGACTCGAGAACTTGGCATTACACTAAACTAGCTAACCTTATTCGTGAAACACCCACACACTGAAGCGTAAGTAAAGTTTTGGTATGAAACACCTAAGGCACTCAAAACAACCGGTGAAATGCAGTGTGACAACATGTTTCCACACCTTCTCAACTGCATCTTAGAGGAAATAGTAAGATAATTGAAACAAAAGGCAAAGAACATACGCTGTCACAATGAGACTGGAGACTTCAGGAAAAAGAGATACTGAAATTCAGTGTCTAGTATTTGCAAATGATTATGCCATTCTTTATAAAAATATAACAAATTCAGAAATACAAACCTCTTAGAAGGAATAGCTAACAAAGCAGCTTTAAAAGTTTCTGTAGAAAAAAATTTTTAGGACAAACTTAAAAAAATGACCCAGAAATCCTAGTAACAGATAATGAACAGATAAAGAGGGTTTATAAATTTAAATATTTGGGAGGAAAGATTCAAGGCAATGGCTTCAAAAATATTTGCTGTACACAAAAGAGTATGTAAAATGGAGAAAGCATATGATATAAACATGAACATTTACAACAAGATGTGTGTGTCTAAAAATTTGAAAATACAGCACAGTAGTAAAACCAGAATGTCTTTATGCAAGTGAATGTTTAATGTTGAATTATGAATTATACAAACTTCTTCAAGTCCTAGAATTAAGAATCATTTGAAAAATACTCAGGCTGCTAGGAAATCCGTAAGTATGAATATTAAGAAGTAATGATAAGCATCTTTGGAACAAGATGTCAACAACAGGACAGATTCAAGTAGTTAGGAAAGATTTGGAAAGAAATACAAGAAAAAGACCCAGCAGAATGACAGGCTTTCAAGAAGAAAGTGTTGCAAATGGAAGCATTCCAAGGCAGGAAGAAGAAGAGGAAGACAGGGTCAGAATGGTCTGAGGAAGAAAAAAGGATAGATAGTGAAGACGAAGGAAACCTGGAAGAAGAACAAAGGAGGAAGCATTGAAATTAGTATGTGGTCATTAGATACCCCAAACAGAAAAACAAAAAGAAGGATGTCTGTGATGTCATTAATATAGAACATCAATATCAAGGGCCCCACACACTTCCTTGGAGCACATCTACAGTTACATCTACAATGTTCCATATAGTTCTATGTAGTGACCTATGTACCGATATATCTTCAGCCTTGTCACAAAGTTCATTTCATTTGTATATATATATTTTTAAACAACCCATCATCAATGCATTATGATGTTGGTACATCATTAGAACATTAAACGTTGGGAGCAAAAATAGAGAGACGTCTTAAGTGAACACTGTGCACTGTGTTATTGTTACTTATGCAGCCGGTACCAATAATGTAACAGTGAGCACACAATGTATGCTTTAAGTCAGCCTTTCCCATCATTGTGTTTTGTGTTGTTGGGGGCATTACATGTGATCCAAGACAAGTTCATATGCCTAGGGATCAAAGGATACAGTGGTCTTTTCCACTATTTCTCCGAAGTACATTACCTTGTTCTCACTTAATGTGGACACATTCTTTTAGGTAAATTGTCATTCTATGAATATTAAGTTGACACAAAGCACTGCTACATTTTAATTTAAAATGGCTAAATGGGCAAAATGAGAACAGTGGTGTTTATGAATAAGTGGTTTCAATGGTAACGTTTTCACCATGTATGGGGATAATGCCATGGGACAGAGCATGGCAAGGAAAGATTTTCTAATTTAAAGGATGATTGTTTTGACATTATTGACCCTCCATTTTCAGAAAGACCTTCAGCATTTGATGAAGATCATCTGAATGCATTAATCCACGATGATGCACATCATTGCGCTCAAGAACCAGAAAATGTGATGAAGTATGACCATTCCGTCACTGTGCAGCATTTGAATACAAAGGAGAAGGTTCAACAATAAAGCATATGGGTACTACATGCCAAACCATATAAATCAGTGGTTGGCTGTATGTACATTACCCTCTTGCTTGTTCTTGATTAGTGGGTGAATACCACTGACCATTTCTAACCTGTATTGTTACTGATGACTAGAAATTTTGTTTTTATGCTAATGTAAGAGAAAGAACGGAAAGGAATGCTTTAGTCCAAACAAATCAGCAGTGCCACATAGACTTTTGAGCATCCACACAAGATAATTTTATGGATATTGTGGAGAGGTCCGGTGTTAGAATATTGCTGCAGGGTGTGGGAGCCTTACCAGGTGGGATTGACGGAGGACATCGAAAGGGTGCAAAAAAGGGCAGCTCGTTTTGTATTATCACGTAATAGGGGAGAGAGTGTAGCAGATATGATATGCGAGTTGGGATGGAAGTCATTAAAACAAAGACGTTTTTCATTGCGGCGAGATCTATTTACGAAATTTCAATCACCAACTTTCTCTTATGAATGCGAAAATATTTTGTTGAGCCCAACCTACATAGGTAGGAATGATCATCAAAATAAAGTAAGAGAAATCAGAGCTCCAACAGAAAGGTTTAGGTGTTGGTTTTTCCCATGCGCTGTTCGGGAGTGGAATGGTAGAGAGATAGTATGATTGTGGTTGGATGAACCCTCTGCCAAGCACTTAAATGTCAATTGCAGAGTAATCATGTAGATGTAGATGTAGGTGACCATGTGGTGTACTACGAGTTGCTTGCATGAGGTGTAACTTTCCTGTTGGTATTTATTGCCAACAACAGACATCTTGCACATATAGTCCCAGAAAAACAACCAGGAAGACTGTGTGAAGTGGTGCTATTCCACAGTAACAGTCACCAGCATTCTGCTAGACTGGCAACAAACACTATAGAACAACTGGGTTGAGAAGTCATTTTGCACCCACCTTTTTCACCTGATCTTGCACCCTCAGATTTCATCTTCTCTGCTCTCTGTTCAATGATCTTGACATACTTCCTTTGGGGTGAAAATACACTTTGAACATGGCTCTTTGCTACAAAATCACATGATTTCTACAGTTGTGGATTCAGAAAGTTATCCCAACAGACTGAAGTGAACAGCGAAACAAATTATATTATTTATGATGATTTAAGTGTCCAGTATGTATAGTCTGAGTTTTTTTTTTTAACTTGTAGGAAACACTACAGTGTTATGCATCAGCCTAAGATGTTCGATTGGCCATGAAAGGGTTAATCTGGAAATAAGCAATAAAAGGCTAAGCCTGGAATAACATTTGTCGCGTTCTGTCCCTCTGCCAATCAGATAAATTGTCATAAACCTGCAGGACCACTGTGTGAGGAGTTGTGGTGGACAGATTTAATGCAAATGTCATAGAGGGGATGGGGTGGCAGAGGGTGTAACATAGGAGGTACAGGTACAGAGCTAGGCATGGGAAAGGGCAGTGTAGGGGTAGCTAGTACTGAGGGAAGGATTGTGAAACTTAAGTTAAGGGGAATTCCAAAATTTTCAAATTAGGGAAGCTGGTATGGGAGTAGAGGGGGTGAGAGGAGTATGAGATGGGTCTCAAGAATGCAGTACACAAGTTGTGAAGCCACTAACAAGTCAGCCACCTTGTACTCAGTAGCATGTTGTCACTGGGTAGTCAATAACACTCTTGGCAGATGAGGGATTGAGAGTAACTGTGGCACCCAGATGGGTCAGGCTATTTCACACATCAGTCAGGTGGCAAAATTCATTACTACTTATCGTAGTGTGCCTATTTGTAATGTTTGCTTAACATTACAATGACAAATTTCTAAATGTCAATTTGGTACTTAAAAATTTGTCTTTTCTCTTTGACCACATTTCCCTCACAATCTACCACAGTACACATTTTCAATGCAACTGCACATTTGTAACCAATCTTTCGTAGTTACAATAACACCCCCAATTTTCAGTATGAATTATGTATCACATAATTAACATCCAGTGTTAAGTTACAGTATAGAATTTTGAAAAACTGTTTCACAAAAATTATTTAGCACACCACCAATGGAATATTAATGTCAAAGAAAAAGAGGAAAAATAAAGTACCACATAATAAAATATTAAAGTCGTAATTTAAATGTGTAATTAAGCTACTGAAGAAAGCAAATACCTCACCTGCCAACAGCTCCTCCATATTCAACTTCTGCGGCATCTGCAAAAATATTAAGAAGCTGAATAACTTTACATCAACAGAATTTGAGTGAAAATCAAACATCTTGAAATGTGGCAGTGGTTGTCTTCTCACTGCACATGCTCATTTTAATGTCAAGAGGTTGCTAAACTAAAATAGTGATGGAGATTAGAATCAGGTGCTGTGGCAAGTACATACATGTGAAATTTTATAAAAGTGAGATTGATGAAAACTGCATAATGATCCAAGTGGAGAACCACAAAATATTTTAATTTTAATTGTCTGAATTCATTACAGCTGCCATACACAGCCACTGTCACAGAGAAGGACAAAGGTGCCCACAAAAAGCAAGTCAACGTTGGTGTTTGGAGGCTGGTGTAAGGACACTGCCAGTGACTGAAATAAAGGTACAGCATAGTTTGATGGAATGAACACCCTTCATGAAAGGGGAAATGAATAACAGACCATTATAAAATTACAGACTGTCACAGTTAGGAGATAGAGAAATTATGTCATGTACAATTCTGATAGTGTCTCCATTGGATTTCAAGTTACTGAGAACCAGCAGATCCCAAAGTGTTGAGCCACAGCAGTTCACGTGGCACATGTCGCAAATGACATGCCATGTAGTGTAGCAGAGTTGTGGCAGCTTACAACTATGTGACTCACTTTCTTTTGTATTAGTAGTGTGATGTTGATACAGGGTGTTTCAAAACTGACCGGTATATTTGAAACGGCAATAAAAACTAAACGAGCAGTGATAGAAATACACCGTTAGTTGCAATATGCTTGGGACAACAGTACATTTTCAGGCAGACAAACTTTCGAAATTACAGTAGTTACAATTTTCAACAACAGATGGCGCTGCAGTCTGGGAAACTCTATAGTACGATATTTTCCACATATCCACCATGCGTAGCAATAATATGGCGTAGTCTCTGAATGAAATTACCCGAAACCTTTGACAACGTGTCTGGCGGAATGGCTTCACATACATATGAGATGTACTGCTTCAGCTGTACAATTGTTTCTGGATTCTGGCGGTACACCTGGTCTTTCAAGTGTCCCCACAGAAAGAAGTCACAGGGGTTCGTGTCTGGTGAATAGGGAGGCCAATCCACACCGCCTCCTGTATGTTTCGGATAGCCCAAAGCAATCACACGATCATCGAAATATTCATTCACGAAATTAAAGACGTCGGCCATGCGATGTGGCCAGGCAACATCTTGCATAAACCACGAGGTGTTCGCAGTGTCGCCTAAGGCAGTTTGTACCACCATAAATTCACGAAGAATGTCCAGATAGCGTGATGCAGTAATCGTTTCGGATCTGAAAGATGGGCCAATGATTCCTTTGGAAGAAATGGTGGCCCAGACCAGTACTTGTTGAGGATGCAGGGACGATGGGACTGCAACATGGGGCTTTTCAGTTCCCCATATGCGCCAGTTCTGTTTATTGACGAAGCCGTCCAGGTAAAAATAAGCTTCGTCAGTAAACCAAATGCTGCCCACAAGCATATCGCCGTCATCAATCCTGTGCACTATGTCGTTAGCGAATGTCTCTCGTGCAGCAATGGTAGAGGCGCTGAGGGGTTGCCGCGTTTGAATTTTGTATGGATAGAGGTGTAAACTCTGGCGCATGAGACGATACGTGGACGTTGGCGTCATTTGGACCGCAGCTGCAACACGGCGAACGGAAACCCGAGGCCCATGTTGGATCACCTGCTGCACTAGCTGCGCGTTGCCCTTTGTGGTTGCCGTACGCGGTTGCCCTACCTTTCCAGTACGTTCATCCGTCACGTTCCCAGTCCGTTGAAATTTTTCAAACAGATCCTTTATTGTATCGCTTTTCGGTCCTTTGGTTACATTAAACCTCCGTTGAAAACCTCGTCTTGTTGCAACAACACTGTGTTCTAGGCAGTAGAATTCCAACACCAGAAAAATCCTCTGTTCTAAGGAATAAACCATGTTGTCTACAGCACACTTGCACGTTGTGAACAGCACACGCTTACAGCAGAAAGACGACGTACAGAATGGCGCACCCACAGACTGCATTGTCTTCTACACTCCTGGAAACTGAAATAAGAACACCGTGAATTCATTGTCCCAGGAAGGGGAAACTTTATTGACACATTCCTGGGGTCAGATATATCACATGATCACACTGACAGAACCAAAGGCACATAGACACACGCAACAGAGCATGCACAATGTCGGCACTAGTACAGTGTATGTCCACCTTTTGCAGCAATGCAGGCTGCTATTCTCCCATGGAGACGATCGTAGAGATGCTGGATGTAGTCCTGTGGAACGGCTTGCCATGCCATTTCCACCTGGCGCCTCAGTTGGACCAGCGTTCGTGCTGGACGTGCAGACCGCGTGAGACGATGCTTCATCCAGTCCCCAACATGCTCAATGGGGGACAGTTGACTTACACCTTCTAGAGCACGTTGGGTGGCACGGGATACATGCGGACGTGCATTGTCCTGTTGGAACAGCAAGTTCCCTTGCCGGTCTAGGAATGGTAGAACGATGGGTTCGATGACGGTTTGGATGTACCGTGCACTATTCAGTGTCCCCTCGACGATCACCAGTGGTGTACGGCCAGTGTAGGAGATCGCTCCCCACACCATGATGCTGGGTGTTGGCCCAGTGTGCCTCGGTTGTATGCAGTCCTGATTGTGGCGCTCACCTGCACGGCGCCAAACACGCATACGACCATCATTGGCACCAAGGCAGAAGCGACTCTCATCGCTGAAGACGACACGTCTCCATTTGTCCCTCCATTCACGCCTGTCGCGACACCACTGGAGGCGGGCTGCACGATGTTGGGGCGTGAGCGGAAGACGGCCTAACGGTGTGCGGGACCGTAGCCCAGCTTCATGGAGACGGTTGCGAATGGTCCTCGCCGATACCCCAGGAGCAACAGTGTCCCTAATTTGCTGGGAAGTGGCGGTGCGGTCCCCTACGGCACTGCGTAGGATCCTACGGTCTTGGCGTGCATCCGTGTGTTGCTGCGGTCCGGTCCCAGGTCGACGGGTACGTGCACCTTCCGGCGACCACTGGCGACAACATCGATGTACTGTGGAGACCTCACGCCCCACGTGTTGAGCAATTCGGCGGTACGTCCCCCCGGCCTCCCGCATGCCCACTATACGCCCTTGCTCAAAGTCCGTCAACTGCACATACGGTTCACGTCCATGCTGTCGCGGCATGCTACCAGTGTTAAAGACTGCGATGGAGCTCCGTATGCCACGGCAAACTGGCTGACACTGACGGCGGCGGTGCACAAATGCTGCGCAGCTAGCGCCATTCGACGGCCAACACCGCGGTTCCTGGTGTGTCCGCTGTGCCGTGCGTGTGACCATTGCTTGTACAGCCCTCCCGCAGTGTCCAGAGCAAGTATGGTGGGTCTGACACACCGGTGTCAATGTGTTCTTTTTTCCATTTCCAGGAGTGTATATCTTTCACATCACTTGCAGCGCCATCTGTTGTTGAAAATTGTAACTACTGTAATTTTGAAAGTTTGTCCGCCTGAAGATGTACTGTTGTCCCAAGCATATTGCAACAAACAGTGTATTTCTACTGTTGCTCGTTTAGTTTTTATTGCCATTTCAAATATACCGGTCATTTTTGAAAAACCCTGTAGGAAGCCATAAAGGCCACATGATTACCGAGAATCCTGATCGAAACACTTTAAACTATCTGCAAATACTGTAATGACTGCATACCTACAAAACTGGAGGACATTTTCCTCAACAATACATTATGATTTTATGAGCTTTGTCTATTTAGGGGTGTACTAACCTGTTCCAGAGTGTTGTTGTGTTAGAGTAATTCTTCATCAAAGTTCATATTTTGGATTCCAACATGCTAATAGCTGCCCCAGAGGTAAGGAATTTTAATGTGTTGAGGGGATGCCCACAGATACTTAACATGCGTGGCCAGCACATAAGTTTTCATTTCAATTGAGTCACACTACCCTGTTAGGGAGCTTCTTACAGATGCAAGCAGTTTGTTCAAGGTACATTGTTGGTTAGGGTTTGGATAGTTATTTTCTATGAGAATTATGTATTTTGTGTTGATTAGCACATGCTCAGTTAGCCCCCAAACTACACTCAATAGCTCTTGTTCACACTGCTACAGCAGACTGCAATGTGATTGAAATATAGCACTGTAGGCATCCAAATCGCTATCATTGGCATTCTCCTGTAAAAATGCATCAGTGGCAAATGGCATCAGTGTATCAGCCTCACTGATTTGTACCTGTACACACAGAACAAGTGAGACTGGTGTGTTTCATAGTGAATGACTAGGCAGAAGCCACTTCATACTGTGGGCAGTGTTAAGTTGATATGCAGAAAAGTATATCTAATTTCAAAGAAGATAGTGTGGGTGTCTTGAAGTGTACTATGTGGCATTGGTAGCAATGATATATGGCATCATAAATCACAAATACTGTAACAGCCTAGCATATATTCATAATAACACTGCAGAGAGCAACAGTGACTGCATGAAGAACCAGCATAAAGGTGTGGGAGTTTAAACAATTGGAAAATTTTATATCCAGCAACTAAAGGAACTATATGCCGATTTGGATACACAGCTTAACCAACAAAACTATCATCAACAAGTGTGGTACTCAGTACTGATGACTTAACATCAGGCATTCCTTTCAGGGACTGCTGTTAAAACTTTTACAAGAAACTAATGCAACATTTACACAAAATTCAACTGCAATGTAAATTTGGATTCCTTCACACGCATAAGGCAAGTCCTACATCACTTGGAGGGGAAAGGAAATTTCAAAACTGAAGTCTTTAAAGTACAGTTTGACAGAACTACAGGCAATGCATCATTATCCCATTTTGGTATATTCGAGCATTTAATTGGGAAGCTGTTAGAGCAGTTGCTGTGGACAATTTTGGAGCAACTTTGTATTTTGGCCATGCATATCTCTGTGGTCATGGCTAACAGGGATGGAAGCTGATATTATGACAGCAGCAACACAATGTGACTAATGTGAACACATCCAATAAAGAGGAAACTGCAAATAAGAATTTTTTGTCGAGTAGTGACTTGAGCAGGAGCATAATTGGACTGGGGCAGCCCAACAACTAGGGTCCCAATGGCAGTCAAAACAAAGGAAATACAAGAAATCAAAATGGAAACAAAAAGTGGCAAAATAGGTAAAACATCTGACTAAACACGTCCACAAATGTCCATAGCTCATTGAGGGGCTACAGCAGTGGTCTGGAATTAGTCCTCTGAAAGTGAACTAAATGGATTTTGGTCCACTCAGCTTGTGTCACTTGCTAACAGGATGCGGCTTAACTTCCAGCACTGCAGTACCTCATGAGAAACAAGTACTTTTATTCACTCTGTGAAGGCAGTACAGAATTCTCTGACCAGTCATTTGCACACAAGTTGGTGGCGGTGACTGCACTGAAGTCATTCCATGTGGTACTGTGTTACAATCATTACTGTATGCCTCCTACCAGATTTAAACACATGATAATGAATTTAATAATGGTTACCGAGAGCCAAGGATGCTTGCACAAGGTAGACCAGAGTGGAGAACTGCATCAAACCCCATTCAGACTGACAATAGCAATAACAACAACAACAACAACTGCAGTCCATAAACTGGGTGAGTATGAGCCTAATACCAAGTGGTGCTTACGTTACAAACTGATTTTCTGCTACATCAGTTCCATACTGACTTCCCTCCTACCTCCCTCCCACCCGCCCTACCTCCCTCCTATCACACTGCAGTTCTGCAAGTATGAAGTGTCTGAGATGAGTGGCAGTATAGTTACTTCCCACTCACCAAATCTATCACTCTTACTGAAGGGTGCAGTGATGTAAGACAGATTGTGATTTAGTAAGCAAATTGAGTGCACAGTCTTGCTATCGTTAGGTAGCACTGATTGGGACAAATGACCGACAGTCGAGATCAGATGGCCTCTAACAAAGCTGTGTTTAGTCAGGCTGTGGAGGATGCATGGGGAAATTACATGATGCAGTGTCCACAGTTGCATTTTTCCTCCATTACATGAAGGAAGAATAATCTCTGGACAAAGTTCATTGCTGTAGCCCAGGATTCAGACAAGAAATAAACACGTTTTGTCCAACAGAAATTAAATGTCATATTGTTTCTTATTCTACATACAGCATGAAGAAACACATGTACTCCATCAAATAAATGCAGCATACAGACCAATTTCTATATATAAACACCATTTAGAAACTACAAATTATCCTACTGCCCTGTTTTCTCATTTGGTCATGAGAGACTTTCCAATTTGTAATTTGCCTATGCGTGTGCGTGCGTGCGTGCGAGAGAGAGAGAGAGAGAGAGAGAGAGAGAGAGAGAGAGAGAGAGAGAGAGAGAGAGAGAGAGAAGAAGATGTATTTTGCACATTTTTGGCCGAGTCTGATGGGTGGCAATAGAGTGGGAGAGAGATGAATTAGACATAACAAAAAATAGCCCTAAAAAGGGGCACTCTTGATTTATCATTTCATGTATGTAGGCAGAGAGCAAGTAAAGAGAATGTAATACTCAAAATATGAAATTAAAACAAATTTATTTCAGGTACAAGGATAATGCCAACTAGAACTAGATCAAATTTCCTTCTCTCATCTTTGATATTTTTCCGTCACCAAGAGATTTTGTGCTGGCTCTCACTGACAGAACACTGCACAGCAGAACAAGGAAAGAAAGTAAAATGTTCTCAGTCTGTAACATTTTATCCAGAATGCCCCATTATTTCTGACTTCAGTCATGCACCCTGGCACTGAATCTGTGAGGCATTGGACCCATTTGTCAGAAGAGGCAACCCCGCTGAGGCTTCAAAAAAAGCAGTCCAAAAGAGCATCAGCTATAAATGGTGTAAATGGTGTGTTTCACAGCCAGTTCTCTGTGTGTTCGTGCTACTTACACACACACAACTTCCATTGTGTTCATGTGAGCAGTCTCTCACGGCCAATCCATTACATTAATGTCTATGTTGGACAGCTGCAGTTGAATGAGCAGACCTATACACAAGTGAATATTCTTCCTGTACCATGAATTCCCCTCCACAATATAGCATTACATTAAATGCAGCACCACTTTCTTCAAAATATGGGCATACGGTCAGCTAATGAGGAAGCATTCCTGCTCCTCTCACAGAAAACCAACGCCCCCAACGGGGCGGAACCAACGCCCCCAACGGGGCGGAACCAACGCCCCCAACGGGGCGGAACCAACGCCCCCAACGGGGCGGAACCAACGCCCCCAACGGGGCGGAACCAACGCCCCCAACGGGGCGGAACCAACGCCCCCAACGGGGCGGAACCAACGCCCCCAACGGGGCGGAACCAACGCCCCCAACGGGGCGGAACCAACGCCCCCAACGGGGCGGAACCAACGCCCCCAACGGGGGGGGGGGGGAACCAACGCCCCCAACGGGGGGGGAACCAACGCCCCCAACGGGGGGGGGAACCAACGCCCCCAACGGGGGGGGAACCAACGCCCCCAACGGGGGGGGGGGGAACCAACGCCCCCAACGGGGGGGGGGAACCAACGCCCCCAACGGGGGGGAACCAACGCCCCCAACGGGGGGGGAACCAACGCCCCCAACGGGGGGGGAACCAACGCCCCCAACGGGGGGGGAACCAACGCCCCCAACGGGGGGGGGAACCAACGCACCCAACGGGGGGGGGGGAACCAACGCACCCAACGGGGGGGGGGGGGGGGAACCAACGCACCCAACGGGGGGGGGAACCAACGCACCCAACGGGGGGGGGGAACCAACGCACCCAACGGGGGGGGAACCAACGCACCCAACGGGGGGGGAACCAACGCCCCCAACGGGGGGGGAACCAACGCCCCCAACGGGGGGGGGAACCAACGCCCCCAACGGGGGGGGGGGAACCAACGCCCCCAACGGGGGGGGGGGAACCAACGCCCCCAACGGGGGGGGGGGGAACCAACGCCCCCAACGGGGGGGGGAACCAACGCCCCCAACGGAGGGGGGGGGAACCAACGCCCCCAACGGGGGGGGGGAACCAACGCCCCCAACGGGGGGGGGAACCAACGCCCCCAACGGGGGGGGGAACCAACGCCCCCAACGGGGGGGGGGGGAACCAACGCCCCCAACGGGGGGGGGGGGGGAACCAACGCCCCCAACGGGGGGGGGGGGGGGAACCAACGCCCCCAACGGGGGGGGGGAACCAACGCCCCCAACGGGGGGGGGGGGAACCAACGCACCCAACGGGGGGGGGGAACCAACGCACCCAACGGGGGGGGACCAACGCCCCCAACGGGGGGGACCAACGCCCCCAACGGGGGGGGGGACCAACGCCCCCAACGGGGGGGGGACCAACGCCCCCAACGGGGGGGGGGAACCAACGCCCCCAACGGGGGGGAACCAACGCCCCCAACGGGGGGGAACCAACGCCCCCAACGGGGGGGAACCAACGCCCCCAACGGGGGGAACCAACGCCCCCAACGGGGGGAACCAACGCCCCCAACGGGGGGAACCAACGCCCCCAACGGGGGGAACCAACGCCCCCAACGGGGGGAACCAACGCCCCCAACGGGGGGAACCAACGCCCCCAACGGGGGGAACCAACGCCCCCAACGGGGGGAACCAACGCCCCCAACGGGGGGGAACCAACGCCCCCAACGGGGGGGAACCAACGCCCCCAACGGGGGGGAACCAACGCCCCCAACGGGGGGGAACCAACGCCCCCAACGGGGGGGAACCAACGCCCCCAACGGGGGGAACCAACGCCCCCAACGGGGGGGAACCAACGCCCCCAACGGGGGGAACCAACGCCCCCAACGGGGGGAACCAACGCCCCCAACGGGGGGAACCAACGCCCCCAACGGGGGGAACCAACGCCCCCAACGGGGGGAACCAACGCCCCCAACGGGGGGAACCAACGCCCCCAACGGGGGGAACCAACGCCCCCAACGGGGGGAACCAACGCCCCCAACGGGGGGAACCAACGCCCCCAACGGGGGGAACCAACGCCCCCAACGGGGGGAACCAACGCCCCCAACGGGGGGAACCAACGCCCCCAACGGGGGGAACCAACGTCCCCAACGTGGGGAACCAACGCCCCCAGGAAACTGACAATTGGCTAGTACTACTTGTTGTCACCACTTATTCCCCATTATGTCTGCACCCTCGCAGCTGCTAAACTACAGTTTGGTCTTGGTAAGACAACTTAACTGTGAAAATTACATTTTTCCACACTGCATTCAGATGGAGCTCTGTGGCTGCCAGCCAGTGTAACACATTTCCTCACTGAGTTCCTGTTTTGAAGTGGATCATTGTGCATGCAGTACAGCTTTCCTTGGCCCTCAGTGAACTGCATCATTGGAACTGGGAAGTTGGTCACTCAATGCAACTACTTCGTATCTAGGGGAGGGATAAGTTGGCTCTTACAGGCAAGCTATGTGTCATTCTGCTGTGTGCTCAGTATCTTGAGCCAGGCATTCTGCTGATAGTGCCTCCTTCAACAAAATTCTTTAAAATTATGTTTACAGTAGGGTTAGACTTCTGACATTCCAAAGATTCATCCATCACACAGGTTGATATTTTATCCAAAGTTCCCAATACTCAGGCAACTTCCATTCCTATAGTCACCCTTGAGGTGAATTTGTATAGCTTTAAAAATGCACGTTACTACCCCTTAATATTTGTCATGTCAACACAGGATACATAGAAATTCACGACTCTGCCAGATATGTGACATGCATGGATGGAAAGTCAAATCATCTGCATACTGCAGACGTTTGCTTAACCTTGCACAGCTTACACTGAGGACAGGCCACATATTTGAACAAAATTTCCTTAAACATTTTTGCCATTTATCAGCATGACAAGAGAGAAATCAGCATTGGACTAATATGCCGTTTCTGATGACTAACACCTCTGACAATACCTCAGTTACAGTCATCCACTCACAAGTAGCACCACAGGAATATCACAGTCAAGCAAACACTTCCACTGATCTGTGCCCACAACTATTGTTGCTATGATGGTCTAACACAAGACTGCAACTCACCTCGCCATCATCTTCCTTATCTTCCCCTATTATTTGTTCACACTTTGTCAAAGTACTCTGGGAAATTTTTAACCACTGCTTTAAACATTTAAGGATGGTAAGTATTAAGTGTGGTTGTAGTAGTTTGTAACTTTTCTTATCATGAACTGTTAAAGGTTTCATGTTTCATTCTGTCTTTTAAGAAGAGCTCTTCAAGTGTTGCTTTTGTTGTTGGTTATTTTCTCTATCATAAAACATTAAAACTTTCATGGCTTTAGCTACAGGTACTTTAATAAATTTATCTGAAACAGAGTGAAGCCCATACGCAACAAGAGCAGCTATTTCATTACTCAGACACACAATTCCATTATTTTCATAAATGTCCAAAAAATCTGTCTCTCTTTCTAGTGAATTTGCAAAAACAATTAAAAAATGGAAATGTGTAGCTTTGAACTCTGCACCTTCAGGTTACCGTGCAATGCTTCTATCATTTCACCATGGAGAATGGATTTGGGAAGAGCAGGTAATTTTGAGGCCTTAACCTTCATTCCAAAACATGCAGAGATATATTTTCAAGCTGCAAAATGAAGAATATGAGTGGCAGTGGAATACAAAAAACTTGTTGGTAAAACTGGTCTTCCATTCTTAGTTGCTTGAATGGTAGACAGTGAGCACTTAGAACCTGAATGCCAATAAATATACTAAGGCTAAGAGTGTGCTTATGTCAGTGATTTGAACCTTCTGAGAGTCAGGTCCATAACCTATGCAGTTAAGTAAGCGATCACTAGCATATGGGGCATACATTAATACTGAGTTAGTATCAGACACCTCACATTTACCACACCAATGACACTCATCTCCCCGAGATCAATCCCTGGTCTGGTTTTTATGGCACTATTGCCAAATGGCCTGATCTTTCCTGGCTTTTGTCTAATAAGGCACAATTGTTTGTTTGCTGATGAGTGTACACTGACCCCTACCTCAGCACCTCAATGCCTCGAGCCATCACAATTCTTCAGAAATGAATTTAACAATACCATGGAAGGCACACAGGCACGACAAAAAAACTGTAAGAAAGTGAACAATGCCTCTGTTATATATACATAACACACACTCACATACTCACGCAAATGCAACTCTCACACACGTGACCACACTCTCTGGCAGCTGAAACCAGGCTGCGAGCAGTTGCACATGATGAGACAGGCAAACATGTGGGGGTAAGGAGGAGGCTGGGACAGGGTGTGGGAGGGTAACAGGGTAGGGGTGGGCAACAGTAGACTGCTGGAGATGACCTGCAGGAGACAGGACATAATAAGGTTAAAGGCAATAGCAAAGAGGGTCACACTCAAAACAGTACCCTGAGGCACACCAACTTCCTGGTAAAGGTGTCTGACAAGGCAGTACCAACATTCCTTGAAAAATCAATACTTTAAAAATACCTGAAGGACATGGGGCATGTGGCCTCAGAAGTGCCACATGTGGAAAGATCAAGAATACCCATCCTTCAGAAGGTGTTTTAGGCTTTCTGCAAATTTAAAAACACTGCCAGTGTCTGATATATCCACAGAAAACCATTTGCGACATACGTTGACCAAGTGATGAGATGGTCAGCTGCAGGGCGGCCTGCTCAAAATCCGCACGGTACAGTGGTCAGTGAATTGCCACACTAGTCACTATACCAGCAAGGCATGAATTACATAGTTTCATCAGTTTGCAAACACAGCTTGTGAGAGAAATGGGGGCAGTAACTAGAAGGAAGGTATTTTTCCTTACTGGGCTTGGGTATGGGTATGGGTATGGGTATGGGAATGACAGTGTCTTTATGCTGGCATCTGGCAAACGGTGCCCTCTGCCCAGATGCAGTTGCACATAAGAAAGAGCAAGTGCTTGCCCACAAAAGAAAGGTTTAGCAACATCTGAATGCAAACATCGTCCAGCACTGTGTTGGAGGATCTATATGAAGTGAGAGCAAGTTCTCGCCCCCTCATACTAAAGGCAGCTTGTAGCACTCACTAATCTGCCAAAATAAGGGTACTACCCAAGCCTCCTCCACTTGTTTCTGAAGGAGGACGGCAGAATGATAGTGGGTGGAGCTTGAAATCTCCACAGAATAGCAGCCCAATGGATCTTGGTCCTGCAGGGCCCATACAACAGATGAGGTGGTGGAACTGTTAGAAGAACTAGTTAAGGAAATCTAGCTAGATTTTTGCTATCCTGAAGGGTGCAACGACACTGTGCATGCAACTGTTCATAATGAATGCAGTTTGCCATCATAGAATGATGGTTAAAAACATGGAGAACACATCTCTGCATGTGAGTTGAGTCACAACACAGCTCAGTCAATCAAGGCACTGGGACATGGCACAGTAAAGATGAAGTGCGAGAATGGAATATTGTGTGGTGGTAATGATAGCATTTGTAAGATATTCTACCTGGCCATCACAACTGGAGAAATTATGTTACTCAAAGGGTGCCAGGGAACAGTAAATCTCCAGTCATCCCCAGAAAGTTGCCATTTGGGTGTGCATATATGTGGGGTAGGAGTCAGAAAATGGATAGCATATGGTAAACGGTTGCTCGAGTACGTACTAGAGACAGTGATGAGATGATGGGCAAATTGGGCAGTGCAGGAGAGTTCCAGATATGGGTAGGAGTGCATGTAGTATAAAAGGAAGATGGGTACTCCCACGATAAGGCAAATGAGGTTAAGGTGACAGAAGTTCAGCCTAGAGGGCACCTCTCTGTCAGGTTCTGGGAGATTTCCAAAGGGAATGGTGTGCATTACAGTCAACGAGCAGCAGAAAGGGGTGAGGGAGTTGACCAGTAAGCTGGAAGAAGAGTGTCCATGACACCGAATGACTGAGGGATGTAAACAGTACATATGGAAAAGTTCAGGAGAGGAAGTAAAATGCGGACAGGAATAGCTTCAAGTTGAAGGGTTGACTTTGAACGTCCTTCCATATGAGCAGCATGACTCCCCTCTCTCCTCCTACGATATGGAATGCCATCTTTGGAGAGAGGGAGTCAAAGCATACTGGGAAGAAATACAAAAGCTCAAATCAGCCTTGAGGATGCAATTTTGTTTCCTGCAGGCAGAGAACTAGCAGAGGCTGCGATTCCAAGCCGGCCGAAGTGGCCGTGCGGTTAAAGGCGCTGCAGTCTAGAACCGCAAGACCGCTACGGTCGCAGGTTCGAATCCTGCCTCGGGCATGGATGTTTGTGATGTCCTTAGGTTAGTTAGGTTTAACTAGTTCTAAGTTCTAGGGGACTAATGACCTCAGCAGTTGAGTCCCATAGTGCTCATAGCCATTTGAGCTGCGATTCCAAGAGCAGCCGCAAGTCATCTTTTTGGATTGAAGGCCACCAATATTCCATTAGAATAATGTCATGATTAGGAAAGAGGAGGAGGGAAGAAATGGAGAGGTGGCACCTCAGCGGCCATTCCTGTTTACATTCTTGACTGCATTTACATAAACTTATGGCTCCTCTTTCTTGGTTTCTTAAACATTTTATTTTATCCGACACATTCCATGACCTTTAAGATTTGTGCCACATATTGGTCCTAAACAACAAGATGTATGAAAATGAAACCACTTACTGGATAAAGGACTGTTTGCCATGGTCATGGGAGCTGGCAAGTAAGTCAATGCAAGATCTGAAAGATCACAAGAATGATCATTCGATTCTGTTTAATGTACCAGAGACCTATATTAATATTGCTGAAAGCAAATCCCTAACGACAAAAGTAACTAAACAGTTACTTTGAAATCACACTGCACAATTTGTGATGCACGTGCTTAAGTACACTAAGGTAGTTTTATTGAATTACTAATCAACACGTGTCAAACATAACAAACACTATGACAAGTATACCTCTCAAAGTAGTTCACTTGGTAGTTATTTCACAAGCTGGAAAGTATTTTCAGAAGAGTTTAGGAAGTTTTGACAGGCCATGAATGTATGGAGGAGAATGAGTCTGATATCATTCTAGAAAGGTACTTTGAAACGTGTTTGCGATTGCGAGTACCTGTCATTTGTGTTTGTGATATTTGCTCAAAAATGGGGAAATCTCAGTTCCCAACTGCAATCAGTAAGCATTTTAGACAACAGTAAGTGGTAAGTGTCGATTTCAAGGAATATTTATTGTCACATTTCATGAATATCAACTATGGTGGAACACATCGCTTTGGTAAAGGTGTACATCTCACAATGTCTATAGTACCGATGAACAATGGTCACCACCACAAAGTGATTTTTTTTTTTAATTCAAATGGTGGCTTTAAACTCTTATACCCTTCTCTGTTGTGCATAATGTGGTTTCACCACCAGACACCACACTTGCTAGGTGGTAGCCTTTAAATCGGCCGCGGTCCGGTAGTATACGTCGGACCCGCGTGTCGCCACTATCAGTGATTGCAGACCGAGCGCCACCACACGGCAGGTCTAGAGAGACTTCCTAGCACTCGCCCCAGCTGTACAACCGTCTTTGTAGTGATGGTTCACTGACAAAATACGCTCTCATTTGCTGAGACGATAGTTTATCATAGCCTTCAGCTACCTCATTTGCTACGACCTAGCAAGGCGCCCATATCAGTTACTACTGATATTGTGAATCATGTACCGTCAAGACAGATGTTCATCATTAATGGATTAAAGTTAAGTATTCCACTAGCTATGTCTGTTTTTCTAAATTCTAATTTCCTTGTCCTGTTCCAGACCTCACGCCAGCCTGCGCGAGTTAAAATGCATGCATTTTGGCCTCCTCTAGTAACACCTGCCAACCACAACACACAAAATCTAGTGGAAATTGATGCAGCATATCTGCAGGGTGGGATAACGATAATTAGTTTATCGTTCTTCACAGTTCATGATGATTTCAGTGTTTTATTCTATCATGATGATGATGATACCTGGTTAGGGGGCACTCAATGGCGTGGTTATCAGCATCCACACGAATTCCCAAATTTTACATGGTCCAGCCACGCCACTTTCACAAATGATGAAGGCAACACAAACAACCAGTCCATGGGTTTATTCCTTGCTGTCTCATTCTTGTTCAGCAATGTGCCTTCCTCCCTAAAACTGTCAGCATCATGACAACTGCCATTACATCAGGAGAACGAAGATGAAGTTGAGCTGTCAGTAAGATTCTGTACACTAACCAATGACACATGACTTGACATTAGTAATTAAAGAGAGTTACTTGTTTTAAATTAAGATCCAGTATATGAGTGGTCTTTGAGATATTTTTTGGGTCATTTAGCAGGTAATTTAGACTTGAGATAGCATTTCAGTTAACAGTGCTAAAGAAGTTGCAAAGTTTGTGATGTCAGGAAACAGACTGCCATGGGAGACGCAATGAGACTGAAATGGAGATGAATAGGATATTAATAAAGGAGTTTATTTGATTAAGCAAGTGGGTAGTGTGCAGAGTAGCTCAGAATAGGAGGAAGTATTTTAACGGTTCAAAGCCCTGAGCTGATGAAATATGTCCTCACCCTGGGAGGAGGACAGGAAGCAGTGTGGGGTTCATTACATGCCACATAACCAAACTTTATATGCTACTGGTGAAAATCACACTTGCTCTGCCAGTCTCATACGTGCATCCACTACTTTCACTCACCTGAGCGATGGGACGCTTGCCTTCCTCCTCAGCAGGGCCTGATTGAAAAAAAAAGAATTTGCATGTTAATATAAAAAATACTTTATCTGCACAAGTAAAACAAACTAGTGATAAACTAAGTGTGTTTCAACATGACCTGATAAAGAACAGAATCAATTGTTTCTATCTTTTAGAAAACCTACAGATCAGTGTATAATTGAGCATCTAATCCACTCAATTATAAACAACCATCAATATTACCGAGTTCCAGAAAGCCAGAACTCTATTCCAGTTGCACGCTGGCTATCTGAAGACTGGCAGGGACAAATAAATGTTTATTGTCATCATTTCACATAATTATTGATCAAATTTTAAAATTTAAAATCCTGTAGTTATCTGCTTAATAAAACATACAATCTTATGTTACACAGTTAACACACTGTGTCACATTTAACATTTAGGAACTGTGTGTAAGCTTGTTTATGCACCTTCACTAATTGCATTCATGTACAGACATTATATTCATCCAGTATTTGGCAGTGAGAGCACTTAGTGTTTTGCAGAAAACTTCACCAATAATTTTAAATCATCATGAATTTCTCTCACAGATACCCCACAGAAAGTAATAGCAAAAATGTTTATCACTTACCACATTTTTGCTGTTTGTGCAGTAATAATGCCACATCAAACACATTCAATGTAACACTCCTTTCTTTACTTACAGATGGGTACAAGTAGTGAGGAGAATGAGTGGCAGGTGAGGCAGATTATTTCTCAGGTGGATTTTTTGTAGAGGTGAGACAGAAAGAAAATCTGATGCGTATGGGGACAGGATGGATTAGGAGACATAATAGGAATGAGGTGGAAGTGGGTGGTGTAGCATCTGGCTGGTGCTTTACAATCCTGCCTTATGCCACTCAACAGAGGTATGTCAGTTGCTGGCATCTTAACAGGCTTGAAACTGAAACTCACCCTCAGTGCAGCGGATCTTGCCAATGACAGCCACTGCATGGTTTCCACCCTGGAGCCATGCGACACTGGACAACTTAACAGTATTTCTCCACTACATAGCCTTTGTAGGGGAATGTACAGTGGCTCACCAGCCAACCCAAGTTCCAGACTCGACATCAACTATCTACTTTGGAATGCATGACTATATTAATAAGAATGCAGCCCACAATATTGGCATTGCCAGTGCAACCTACAGCAGTGTTTGTCAGTTGTTACAGACAGAGTGCTCAACTGGAAGCTTGAACAATAGTTTTCATATTAGTGACAATCTTTTCATGCATCAGGGCATTCTCTACCTTGCCTTCATCAGAAAGTTGTTTCATTTGCTTCATGTTGGCATGTACCATCTGTGCCGCAATGAAACTCTCTTCCTCTAGTCCACTCAGGAACATCTCTCTTCTTGTGCTTTTATAATTCCTTTTTTGTCTCTGGAAGCTTTTTACCAGTGTCTTGTGATCCATTAGGTAGCCTTCATCTCTGTGTTCAAGTGCTTCTGCATAGTGTTTGAATGGTTTTGCTCCGTGTTCAAATGCCTTGTGCCACTTCTTTCTTTCATCCTGGTATCTTTCTGCCTGCACCATTCCACATCATCATCCCTCCTTACTGATGTCTTGGCCCAATGTCTGTATTTTTCTTCCAGGTGTGTGCCTCATGGATGGCACTGCCATCTCCTCCATGGGGATGACAGTTCATACTTTTGGCTGCTGTTACAGTGAAAACTTTTCCTCTGAGCACAGCAACATTGGAATCTAGGACATCATCAGTGCAGCTTGCAGTGCTCAGCTTAGCTCATATTAGTGACAACCTTACAGCATATCAGGAGTATTTTTATGTTGCTTGCACTAGGAAGCTGTTTCACTTGCCCAACATCATCATGTGCCTTCTGTGTTGCAATGAAGTTCCAATGTTCATGGCTACCTGAGCACATCTCTCTCCTTGTGCATGGATCATCCACATTAGGTGGGACATATGACCACGAGTGTGGGCGGCAGATGGGGCAAGGCGGCAGATGGGGCAAGGCAGCTCCCTGCTGGACTCCCTGTAGACAGGTGAGGCAGAAAGACGAACAGATTGGTCTGGGATCAAACTGTAGTGAAAGTCTTGATGGGAAATATTTTATGAACAAAGGTACTGGCACCAGAGACAAATGTAGTGAACAGGAAGTGATACTGTATTATCAGCCATTCTCTCCAAACGTATTGACACATTTATCCCACGTGCTTCAGTTGTTTCCACTCTGCTATACACTCCCAGCACCTTCATTTCAGAGGTGATCAGCTTTCATATGTTATAAAGTAGATCATAGAAACCTTATTTCTGCTGACTGGTTTCTTCATAACCACCCTACCCATAATTCAAAAGACAGCTCCATAAATAATTGTAAACAATTAATTCCAAGAAACTACTGAGACATTCAAGACAAAATAAGGAAAAGAAAACAAATGTCTCCAGTACACTATCTCATGAGAAAGAAGAAAAACAGTACATCAAAAGAACAGTATCTGTACATTTGTGGTGGTAGATTTCCAACTACAGTCACGATTTTGATATGATTTTCATTAATAAAGACATGCATTAATTTTAGTTACAAGACACAGACATCAGTTTTCTTCAAGAATGAGTTATCAGTGAAAATATATGTCAAATAGTATATACCTAGCAAATAATGTAACAAAGACAAATAATATCTACACTGTCTTTGCCATTTACAATTTAGCCAAAGATAGGAAGCTCCTTCTACAAAACATACTGTACTCATTTCTGTACCAACAAAGAAAAAACACATTCTAGCATCACCTGTCAGCTTCTGGGTTCTAATTGTACATAAACTGAACAACAGATCGCAGTACACAATGAAATGGGACATTGCTATGGTTGTGCAGATTCTGAAACAAACATTTTGGCAGGACCTTTATGTCTGATTGATCACAGAAAGGTTAAGGGAGCCCCTGAAAATGTTAGTATCAAATAACTTATGGTAGTGCTGAACGCATCAGCTATGACCATTTATAAACTAGATTCACACCCCAATATTTCCATTTAAGTTACTACCCTAATAGGTTGTACAAAAATGTTCAGTTTTGAAATACAAATCATCCTCAGTTTCTTCTACTCACATCATTCATTCATTCATTGGAGTCCCACTGTTTGATTAAGCCTCTTCCCTTGCTTCTCCTTGTATTCTTGTCTCAAGCTACAGGCATTGCAGCTTGTAGTCCATATAGCCTGGTATCCACTCAATGCCTCTCACCAGACTGTCACCTCAATGTTCCCCCCACTCACCTCTTTAGGATAGGAGCATGTAATTGTCTTATCCTATCTGTCACTCACTCCATCACTACATGTATCACTCATCTCCACTACCTCCCCACTACGTCTCCAACTCCTGCCTGTTCCCTGTCCATTTTTCTGTTTCCTTTTCCCTACCAGTAATTCTCAGAACACATGTTTCCACAGCTATATAGGCAAACTTTGTATTTCCGTAAGGTAGTAAATACTCGCCCCAAATCAAAGTCCTCAATATACAAAAACATAAATATAATAAAATATATTGTGATTTCTGGATTCTAATTAAATTGTGTATGGTGGACTGACTAAGGGGTTGCAGAAATCACATAGATAAGAACTATAAACACACTATCCAATCAAAATACCTGGGAACCCTTATGTAACGGGCAACTGAGCCCTTTAATTCAATGAGAGGTGGAGCTACTATTATAGGAAGTGAAATGATAATTAAATGGACACCCTAGCTGCAAACAGGCGGTGATGTACTTCATTGGGGAAATGTTGAAAATGTGTGCCCCGACCGGGACTCGAACCCGCGATCTCCTGCTTACATGGCAGACGCTCCATCCATTTAATTATCATTTCATTTCTAGCAAAGCTGCATGGTCATCCACGGTAATTGTTCTTTCGGGAACAGATACTACCGTCATATATAGTTAAAATACGGCTTCCCGGCCATTGACCTTCTTGTGCGAATGCACACACTATGCCCAAACTCATACGGGACTTGGTAGATTAATCTGCCACGAGTCATGAGTAGGATCGGCAAACATCTGTTAGGCACACTACGAATGTAGTGGTGTGGACATGTTGGGAATGTGGATCTCACGGGGAGTGTGCAAGGGATAAGTCCCTGCAGACGCACTATCCTCTGTGCCCGCGGTGGCTCAGATGGATAGAGCGTCTGCCATGTAAACAGACGATCCCGGGAACGAGTCCCGGTCGGGGCACACATTTTCAACATGTCCCCAATGAAGTACACCACCGCCTGTTTGCAGCTAGGGTGTCCATTTAATTATCATTTCATTTCTAGCAAAGCTGCATGGTCAACTAAGGTAATTGTTCTTTCAGGAACAGATACTGCCGTCATATATATTATAGGAAGTGGCAGGTAATACTGTTTTGTAAGCAGAATTCATCAGTCAGGGATCTGAGTACACTGAACATGGACTTTTCTTTGCATTACACCTGAATAATTAACGCAGGGATGCATTTCAGCCCTTCCAAACTTGCCCAAGTCAGCTGTCAGTGATGTGACAGTTAAGTGAAAATGTGAAGGAACAACCAATGCTACATGAAGTCCAGGCACACACAGTATGCTGATGGACAAGTGCTTCTATCATTGTGGTAGGAAATAGTAAAAACCAGCTTGCAGTTAGCTGCTGCAGTCACTCTTCAGTTTTGAAGTGCAGCTAGGAGCCCGCTAAGGAAATGGCTGTGTACAGGGAGTTAGAAAAAACTGGTTACAATGGCTGAGCAGCTGCTGGAAACAACATATTTCTGTTCAACATAAAGTCATACTGACTGTAGCATAAAAACCTATGACTGCTGGTGAGTGGATGAGTGGAAACGAGATTTGGAGTGACAAACAGTGCTATACTCCGTGGGTATCTGACGGAAGAATTTGGATGTGGTGACTACTAAGTGAACATTATCCGCCATTACCTCTACTGCCAACAATGCAGTGCACAGCAGGCAGTGTAACAATATGCAATTTCTCCTCTTTAACTTGTTCTCCCCTTATTGTACTTCAGGATATGATAAATGCAGAAGGGTAAGTACATATTTGACAGTATTGTGTACTATACACAACAGAGGAACAGTTCACAGACAACGACCGATTTGATCAGCTCAACACTTGTACCTCTCATGGATCAGCATTGTTAGGGAAAGGCTTATAACCAGTGGCATTCCTGAAGGCGGCTTGCCTGCCGATGTTCCAACCTGAAAGCAATGGATCGTCTTAGGGATTAGTTATAAATGGCATTTTCACTCCATACCCTGTGTCCAATATTTCTACCTTGTCTGGTATCAGCTATGAAGGAAGAATGGGCTGGCATCCACCCACAGAGATTTTGAAATGTCAAAGTGTCCCCAGAAGAGTTCAAGTCCTCATAAAGGAGAACACAAAATCTTAATGTCCACTAATAGGTGTTCAGATACATTTGATTCTCTAGTGTACAGAGCAGGAATGTAAGCCTCCCACAGTGGGCTCTTACTCTTACTCACCAGGTGACTTCGCTGCACCTGTGTCCTCAGTACTGGGTCCAGCCTCTGGTGACCGTAGCCGCTGTTGTTCTGCACTGCCTACTATTATACACACAGAGAGTAAAACGTCTTTTAAGTACTTTATGTACTGCTTTAGTTAAGGCTGCAATTACGTGTAAATTTACTCTTACCAGGTGACTTCGCTGCACGTATGTCCCCAGCCCCAGTACTGGGTCCAGCCTCCGGTGTCCGCAGCCGCTGTGGTTCTGCACTGGATACTATTGTACACACAGAGAGGAAAACATCTTTCAAGTACTTTATGTTCACTTTAGTGACATGCTCTTAAATTATGGCTGCAATTGAGGGTAAATTTGCGTATTTTATCATGGACCATAATGTACTGAGGCTATAACCAATCTCAGAATCCATAGTTACGAAAAGAAATCCACATTCATGGCATATGGGAAAAAAAATTTAAAAAACTTTGGACTGTGTTCACTGAGCACCATGTTCACAGACTGTGCTTGTACGTACCACTCCAGAGGAGAGATGCACATAACAATGATTTCTTATCAATGAATGCCATTTTGAAAGAAGTGTTGTATACACATTATGAAAAGAGCAATAGAAAACAACATGTCAAACATAAACATACAGATTTTGTTCATTAGTGTTATTTCTATTTTGTGTGTGGTGACTTACATCAGGGGACAATATGCACCTTCAGCACTGTACAGCTATCACAGCAGCTTTGGGTGACAAACTACATGTGTGAAAATAAGTATTCTGTGGGGTCACCACACTGTCCTGTAAAGCCATAGGCTGCCAAAGGAGTTATTTCAACAACTGATGTATGTTGTGAGACACAGAAGAGGAACCTTCAAAATTATTGAGAGTGTCTCTTTTATACTGAATGAAGGTGATCTTTTAGTGTAGTTCACGAGTGTGATGATGAAGGTAATAAATAATTTGTTAAGTCAAAAGTGACATAGTAAGTTATTTATAAAAATGTGATGCATCAAAGGCATCAATTTTGAATTTTAAAGTAATTATAACAGAGTTTGAGAAGAAGTATAGAAGATAAGGTACAGAATATAATACATCATTGTATTAAATAGTTACACCACATTACACCTGACTGCAGTGTTAGGAGACAAACAACATGAAAGGGAAGCTGTGTTGACAGAGGAGTGAGACAAGTGTCAGAGTCCTGCACAACTGAGTAGGCGAGCACAAAATGTGAGATCAGGAGACCACAGCCTAACTTGATAGGCTGCCCACACTACCTGTCATAGCCATGCACAGAAGTTGTAACTGAGCCTTATACAATGTACAGATATAGTTTAAGTCGTTTTGGTCACACACATAAACTTGCCAGTCAGTACTATAGGCAAAATGTCAAAGGTGGTGGTGTATGCATTTATCTATATCCCAAGCTTAAATTTAAGTTAAGATATGAGGCTAAACCATTAATCATAGAAAAGAAAGTAATTGTTGCAGCAATTTACAGATCACCATCTGGAGATACTGAAGTCCCTCTCAAGAATTTGGAAGAAATGCTAGACATTTTTCTCAAATGAGAACTCTACCATAATTCTTTGTGGTGACTTTAATATTAATCTATTGGTCCAGAGTTCAGTAAAATACAAGTTTTTAGACATACTAAAAGCTTCAACTTGTTTCCCCATGTATCAGCTCCCACTAGAACAACAGATTCCAGTGAGAGCCTAATAAATAACATCTTCTCAAATGTGGTCACACATGAAGTTGCAGTTACAAATGTGAATATAGGATTATCAGATCATAATGCACTAACCTTTAATCTCACTGCAACTCTCAAGGAGGGGAAAATAAAAAGGAGTACAAACGATTTTTCTCTACTGAAAATTGTAATCAGTTCAAAAATAATGTTAAAAATGCAGTTTGGCCAGAGGTCCTGGCACAAAAACACAAATGATGCTTACAATACATTTGCTTCCACTTTTATGGCATACTTTGAAATGTGCTTCCCAAAAAAGCTTTTGAGTTACAGATCATCTGGATCCAAAGGGACCTGGACTACACCCGGAATTAAAACATCAAGTGAAACCATGAAATTACTAAGGTTAAAGTTAAAAACATGTAATGATCAGCAGTTTGTTGAGTATGTGAGAACATACAGACTTACCGCAAAGTAATATCAAAAGCAAAATTATTAAGTAATGATAGATTAATAAGGCAGGCTAGTAACAAGTCCAGAATGATGTGGTAAAAAAAAAGAAAAAAAAATTGGGTCAAACTAAAGAACAGGAAATCCATCTTAAAAATAATGAAAATATCCCCATAGAAAAAATGCCTTGGCAAACAATGTAAACAATTATTTTGTTAATATTCCCCTTACTTTAAGCAGTAAATTTAAGCAACAACCAACAGTGATATCTCCAATGGTAGATACCAGCATGATGGCAATCCCATCAGACGAGCATGAAGTTCTAAAAAGTCATTAAATGCTTGAAATCCAAATTGTCCTCTGGTTTGGATGATGTACCTGTATCAATAATTAAGAAAATTGCTCCATGTGTTGTCAAACCTATAGTGCACATAGCAAACTTGTCCCTTAGTGAAGAGATATTTCCGGATAAACTTATAATCTCTAGAGTGATACCTCTATACAAAAATGGTGACAGACATAAAATAGAAAATTACCAACCTATATCTCTCCTCCCATCCTTTTCCAAAATACTTGAGGAATTAATGAAAATCAGGGTTACAAAATATCTAGAAAAACATAAACTAATAAATAACAGTCAACATGGTTTTCGAGCAGGGCACAGTACAGAAACAGCCATATTGCACAGAAATAGTAAGAAATTTTGAGTCAAATAAACAGGTTGTTGGAATTAATCTAGATTTAGCCAAAGCCTTCAATACTGTGAACAATGTAATATTACTAGGGAAACTTGAAGCAATATGCATCAGCGGTACCGTTAAAAATTGGTTTGAATCCTATCTGCAAAACAGGTCACAAGTAGTTGAGCTGAGGTCATCCAACAATATTCACAATTTTAATCCCATATCTGAACCAAAACAAATTTAAATAGGTGTTCCTCAGGGCAGCATTCTGGGCCTGTTGTTGTTTCTAATTTATATCAATGATATACAGGCTCCAGACAGCTCAGCCAAAATTCTACTATTTGCAGATGACACGAGTATCATAATTAGTGATAAAAAAGAATCACTGTGTACTACAGATGAAAAAATGCTCTCATACATACAGTCATGGTTTTATTCAAATAACCTGTCATTAAATAGAAAGAAAACGAACTTTTTACAGTAAGGGAGCAAGTGACAAGGGGAAAATATGTGCCTTATGCTGGATAGCAAAGAAATAGAAAAAATGTGCACCATGAAGTTTCTGGGAATGCAAATTGACCAAGATTTTAACTGGAATGAATACAGTGTATATCTTACCCAGGAACTTAGCTCAACATGTTTTGCCTTAAGAATAATATCCAAGGTATGTAGCAAGGAATGTGTTAGAGTGGTGTACTTTAGTTATTTCCTATCAGTTGCTAGCTGTGGCATAAGCTTTTGGGGAGAAAACCAGGTCAAGACTAAATGACATTTTTATTATGCGAAAAAGAGCTATTCGTATCATGACACACAGCCCACCACAAACTCGCTGTAGACCCTTATTCAGACAACTAAAGATACTGACAATACCATTGATATATATCTTTAAATGCCTGGAAATGATCAGTAAAAATAACTGCGATCTCCAAATCAACTCAAGCTACCATGATCACAATACAAGGCATTGTAAAGACTTCCACATTCCCTATGTAGCAAAAACTAGAAGTCAGAAACATGTTAGGCAATTAAAGAATTGAAAGGCAAAAATAATTTCAAGCATTAAGTAAAAAAAGACTTGATGGAAAAATGCTACTAGAGTAAGCAGATACCCGTCTCAGACTGTGGATTGAAAGCTGTACTTATTTTTAAAAAAATTTAAACTAATTTAATTGTGTTTTCAACATCATAATTATGGTACTTATGAAAAATCTGTTAAATATCTGTAATACGTTTTGTGTACAAGGCGTAGTTCATGATCTGTAATTGTTTATCATGAGCACGTACTTTTGTTTTTGTGTAATAATTTCTTGTACACTACTTATGTACTATGTGTATTAATTTGTTTTGCTGTTTGTATATGTTCTTCCATTTATTTTGTGTAAGTGTTGTTATGAGTTACGTGTAATCAAATGACAAATCCTATATCACATGTGTGATCTATTGGATGCTAAATAAATAAATAAATAAATAAACAGACATCCAAAGGAACAGACACCACACTTTTATAAATATTCATGCCTGATGTAATATTGGCCTTTCAGTCCAAATGCACTGCAATGTCAGATATCCCACAGAAATACAGTAGACCTGCAAGCAAAGAAGGCTAATATACAGGGTACACTACTGTGGAGATTTGAGTTAGGAAGGAAACAGACTGATACCAAGTGTATCAAAGAAATTTTCATCTGTCTCTTATCAGTTTTTTCAATGCCCTGTTGCAATAGAAGTCAAATTTCTTTCATCAGGCCTCAATAATGTTTCACTCCAAAGACATTCAACATGTCTATAGCGCTTGGCTACATCCAACAATGTCTTCTCATTTATGTGTAAATAATCTTGCAACGTGAGACAGCCAATGCAGTGAGGAGTAAGACTGGAGTCAATGTGTACACATTGAGGAAGTAAATAAGGGTGATCTAATCAGTGAAGTATACAGTACATTTTGATTGGATATGGATGGTAAGATAAAGTCTAGTAGGTACATATTGCACATATACAGCCTTGCATTATTGTGTTTACAGTCAGGAACCACTCATTTAAAGCAACACACTTGTGATAAAACCCACACTGACACAGCTCCTTCAGAGATACTGGAAGAAATAAACAATAGTATAACACGGAAGTGTGTTGCAATGTGTGCCAAAGACAGGAGTCCTCATAAAGCTGTTTCTGATGAAGGTTGCAAAGAACTAGGCCAATGATTAACACATTTATGTGCACAGTATAAAGAATTCAGTAGTTCAGATGCCATACGGCATGCCATCTCTTGTGAACTTGGTTTTCTGTACACCTAAATTTCTGGATTTAGGAGGACATGAGTAAATGTTATGAAAATCAGAGGAGAGTAATGCTGTTTACAACATTTCACTGGACATGTTTCATAATTTTCTTATTTTCTCCAACCAGGTTACCAGAATAATAAAACTTTTGGAAAACCACAAAAGGATTTCTTGCTTTGTTCTGATCTCTGTGTTGTTGGTTATAATTTAAAATTAAAGTAATCACTGAATAAAACTGGATTCTCAGTCTTTTACATTTATTAACCTTCAAAATAAGCAAGGTGTTACACCAAAATAGCAGGGTTCTCAGTGTTCCATAACAGCCATAAACCACTCTCAACTTCAATGATCACACTAATTCCCACCCCCCTTCACCATGTTGTGCTGAAATAGCAATAATTTGTTTCAAGACAAAATTATCATAAACACTAAAAATCAGATAATGTGACTCATTTGTGGAACATCTGCTGTGCTTACCATAATCAGGGTCCCTGGGGAGCACACGGAGTATAATTAGTTTCTTGAGCTGCTTTACCCGCATTTCCTTTTCATCTACCTCATTAATTTGTGCACAGCATGCTTCACAGAGCATTCCTTTTTTGTCAATTTCTACGTTCCACAAGTATATAATTTCAGCCAGCCTCTGGCTGAGGCTGATTCTGCTGGTGCTGGTGAGGGCAGTCATGGGAGTCCCTGTAATTCCCACCGGTTCACAGCACAAAAAACAGCTACTTGTCCTGGCTGGTAGCTGTTCTTGGAACTGGAAGTACAAGCAAACACAAATATGTGTTAAGTATTTGTCAATATTCATTTATGTTACACTGGACTACAATACTACATACCCTAAAAGGAGTACCTGTAACCACTACAACCAGTTATATTTGTGACAGTCTTTATGTTGTGCTTATCTGCGACTAAACAT
Source organism: Schistocerca nitens (assembly GCF_023898315.1). Taxonomy (NCBI): domain Eukaryota; kingdom Metazoa; phylum Arthropoda; class Insecta; order Orthoptera; family Acrididae; genus Schistocerca; species Schistocerca nitens. Next base: position 1,135,524,490 of record NC_064615.1, on the reverse strand, counting down.
CTCTGCTATATGGTGAGTAGCAACTTTCCTTTCCAGGGCAACTTGGGGACAAGCTACTTAATTTTAGGTGTATGTGCAATGCTGTGCTCTAATATGAAAAGCCACTGTGAACTACTTATCCAATTCTTTGACGTGAGCTCTTCTATCCTACTGTGTTTTCATTACTCCATTGAAACTCCACATTTTGGACGACACAAAACAGTCCACCTCTAAGTTTACACTGGAGCAGTAGGTGACAATTTCATTCTTTTTGCAACAAAATTCAACCATATGAAGCTCATCTGTTAGATATACATTTCACATGGCAATCTAACAGTCAGTTAGCTTGAGCATCAATATGAATTGCATAAAAGAACATGTTTGACCTGCTGCTGCATGGTATGTTGCTGCTCACAGTGTTCATCCTCACACAATAGCCACACTGAGGACAACCTTGGAAGAAAGTGGCACTGTCTCCCACTTTATGGGTCAGTAAGACAACAAGACGACCCTGCAGGCTAAATCAGTGAATATAAATGAAATATTGACATCATCTTTAAAAATTCAGTGAATGCCAATGACAAATTGGGACAAGCAGTACAAAGTTTTCATGATCTCAGATGAGAATCATGAATGTAGAAGAGAGACAGGAGGCCAAATGGAGGAGTGAAACAAGAAACTGGTAGTGTGAGAGATCTGGCAGGAAAACAAGATCTAAACCCTGTCAGTGACACAGATTTTATATGATGGTACTTGCTGTCTTTCACTGTCCCGCCTCTTCACTAATTTTGAAAAGGAATTTAAATTTCTTGAGTCTTAGTTAGAGAAACACGACACCATTGAATGAATATATCCAAGCTTAACAACTTATACAAACTAAAAGCATTTTTGCAGTAAGAATTAATGGTTTGTGGATTTACTAATGTTCTTGTAATTCAAATCATCTTATATTATTCATTAAAAAGACAATATTCAGAATTAAAATCAGTTATATTGCTACAAGTCCAACGTGATGAAGACGTAAGTTACGTAAGCATAGATCTGCTTGGTTTTCCTGAAAGTCTGTAAGAGGGGTGGCCAGGATGCAGATGGCTAACAATCTCATGCCATGCAACTGTCACTTACAGTGCAATGCTGATTTATAATAAACTCTTAATCGTCAGTGCATATGTCAAGAGGAACTGTTACGCAGAGAATTCAATGCTGTTCAGCAATGCTGTCATTGTTAAAATACGAAGGACCGATAATTAAATATTTATTTAAAATGTATTCCAATTTGTTCAATTTTACCACTACAATGTAATAGAATAAATATCTTACCGAAATTTATGAACTATTTTACCTTTAAATTTTCTAAGTATGTCATTTAGCCAAGTACATCTTTCACATATTTTTCCTTTACTCTTCACCTAAAGAATAGTTATAGTAAAAGGATTGTAAGCCATAAATTATGGCCACAAAGGAGCAAGAAGGTTCTGAAAATACAGATCAAAAGGTGCAATGGAATTACTTTATTTGATTTACATCAGCTACATTAACTATTTTTACCCCATTTCCAGGGTTCTGTTATATCATATTACACAAATAACTTCAGTTTTTCACACTAAGTCATTGACACTGAGTTAAATAGTTCCGTATATATGAAGAAACACTGCTTCACTTCTAAAGAACCCAATTGTGCATTTCCTGTCAGCACTCGTAAAGGGAGTCCAGTCAAAGCTGCAAAAGGGTTCCACATGTTCTTAACACTTTGATTGTTTTATTCTAGAGCACAAGAACAACTAAGCTCATATGTGCCCACGTCAGAGCATCTGAAAACTAAGACAAAAAAGAAGTTAAAAGTAACTGCACATTAAGTTGAATCTACAGAAGAGAGACAGTTAAAACCAAAAAATTCCGTGTGGAGAAAGTTGCATAAAATTTTTTATAGAGACAACAGAGGTCGTGAACTAAAGATTAAATGTCATTTTCCAAACTGCTACGATAGATGAAAGGTAAAACAGGGTCAACCAAAGTGTGCAGCTTTCGCTAAAATGGGTAACAACTCAGGCAACAAACATAAATGAGAACACAAGTGATTCAAAAAAGGGAATTCATTCAGGAAATGGCGAATTGTCAAAGGCTGATGACAAGCAGCTGGACTTTCCTGGAGCTTGTTCCCATGAAGGGGAGACCAGCGGCGATGGCAACACAGAGATCATCATATGGTATGGAAGAGCTAGCAGGCTGAGGTAGTCTGTTGCCTTGACAGCAACAACAGAAGCTGCATTTCCTATCAAACCGACATGATCAGGTACCCACAAACATCACAGTAGCCCCATAAAGAGTGAGCAAGTGGAAGCTTTCTTCAACCAGTTGCACTAAGGGATGGATCTTGTGCAGCACACAGAGGATCTGAAGGGATATGAGAGAACTGGAGCAGATGACAATTGAAAAGCCTGTGTCACCAAATGTAATGTGTGGCTTGATATAGAACAAAGAGCTCTGCTGTAAATACTTAGCTGTGTTCTGGAAGCTGGTACTGAAATTTGTCAATACAAATGACAAAGGCACACATGACACCACAGTCAGTCCGAATGCAATTAGTGTACACAAATGTACTATTGCTACATTCCGTGTGAAGGTTGACAAACTTATGCAATAGATCAAATCTGGATTAGAGTTCTTATGAAGTCTGTTGTGAAGACAGGCTGCTGCATGAAGCCGAGGTTGGCAAAGAGGCAGGTAGCATGTATTTAAGCAGCTGGAGCAATAGCCAAAAGGGAAGTAATGGAAGAAGGATGCACCTCACACTGGTGGTGAAAAGAATCATCAAAAAAGAGGGCAGAGGATGAGTGGCCAGTCATGGCAGACAAACGCCATGTGCACCTGTTGAGGAGAACATCACACCAGTATGACTGTGGTAATTCAGCAGCTTCTGCATTCATACTCTCCATTGGGCTAGCATAAAAGGCTTCAGTAGCCAAACAGATGCCATGATGCTGTAAGATGGATGCATAAAAAGAACACCAATAGCCTAGTTTTGAATGGGCAAGGGATCCGTAGGACTGGAGGAGTGAAGTCCAATCCACTCCCCAGGAAGTGCTGTTGAGGGGACATTGAGGGACAGAGTATAGCAGGCAGTCAAGTAAGACATGGGAGGACTTAGAAAATTTCCTATCAAGCATGAGCCCCAGGAATTTCGCAGTTTCGGCAGACAGAAGAGCAACAGGCTCAAGATGTAGAGACAGTGGAAGAAAACCATTGCACCGCCAGAATTCTTACGAACAGTTTTGTCAGTGGAAAAGGAAAAGTCTTTGTCAATGATCCATGAGTGAAGATGATCAAGACATCACTGAAGACGCTGCTCAACAAGACTAGTCTGTGGGAAAGTGCAATAGATTGAAAAATCATCAATGAAAAGGAAGCCAGAGATGCCCTGCGAGAGACAGGCCATAACAGTATCAATGGTGACAGCAAGGAGGACAACACTCAGGACAGATCCCAGAGGAACAGCATTTTCCAGGATAAATGGGTTTGACAAGCCAAAACCCTTATGTTCCTTTAAAGTTGTCTTATAAAAATTCCTGAAGGCAATGGAACTAGTATTAATCTAATCTAATCTAGTACGGAGTATACCAGTCCTCCAGCATGTGTTTTACACTTTCTCCAAGTCAAAAAATGTAGGTACAGTGTTATTTATGCAGAAATGACATGGGTTGACAAAGTTATGAGATGGTCAACTGCAGAATGGTGTATTGGAAATCCACATTGTGCAGTGGTTAGTAGATTGCAAGACTCTAGCCACCACACCAGCCAGACCTGAATCAAATGTCCCAACACCTTGCAAACATGGATGGTGAGAAATGGGACTAGAACTAGAAGGAATGTGTTTGTCCTTACAAGGGCATAGGTAAGGAAGGGTATGACAGTGGCTTTACACAAATGTCTGGGAAACGTGCCATCTGCCCATATGCGTCTGTATACATGATTGAGAATGTACTTGCCCACAGGAGAAGAGTGCTGCACCATCAGAACGCTACATTGTCTGGTTTTGGGGCAGCTATCAGGAGGAAGTAAGAGCATGATCTAGCTCCACCATAGAAAAAGTGTCATTTCAGCATTCACAATTCTGAGGAAAGAATGGTATCACCCAAGCCTCCTCCACTCCAATGGAGAAGGCAGGGTGAAAAGTGTGTGGAGCTTGAAATCTCTGCAAAATAGTGGCCTAAGGTGTTGGAGATAGCAATAGGATCCATCATGATATCATCTGCTATAGTCAGGCAGCAAATTTGGGAATGGATCTTGCTCCCAAAGAGCCACTGAAGAGTGGCCCACACAGTGGAAGATGAACTGGAACTGTTAAAAGGACTAGTAAGGCAAATGCACCTAGCATTTCTGCTTCCTGAAAAATTCAATGACACTGTGTATGCAACTGTTTATAAAGAGCACAGTTTGCCATCACAGGATGATTGTTAAAAATGTGGAGAGCCCGTCTCCAAGGGCAAATTGCATCACAGCATGCCTCAGTCCACTGAAGGACCAGGACACAGCATGGTAGAGGTGAGATGTGAGGACGGCAATGTTCTGCAGCAGTAAGAATAATGTGGATAAGGTATTCTACCTTGTCAGGACAACTGAGGAAATCATGTTTGTCGAAGGGCATCGGTGAGGAGTAAAGCCTCCTGAAAGCCTTAAAAAGCTGCCATTTGGGTTTACATGTACGTGAGGTAGGAGTCCGCAAACAGAAATGGTAACTTGAGTATGTGTCAGAGAGAACACAGCACTCGAGGTGACTGGCAAGCTGGACAGTGCCAAACCAGAAGTCCAAGTGGGAAGGTGTGTGTGGATTCTGAAAGGAATGTGAGTGACCCAGTGTTAAGGTAGATGAGGTTGAGTAGATTGAGGTGATCAGCTGAAAGGGCACCTGTCTGACAGGTTCTGTGAGAGCTTCAAATGGGATGGTGACATTAATGTCACTGAGCACATAAAGGGGTGGGAGAGTTGGCCAATAATCTGGAGGAAGTCTGCCGAGGTGACACTAAGTGATGGAGAGATATAGATGGTACAAAGAGAAAAGGTGAAGCAAGGAAGGAAAATGTAGACTGCAACAGCTTGCATCCGGGTGTTCAGAGAGATGGTGTGACAATGAACGTCACCTCGGATGAGTTGCAAGACTCCCCCATGAGGTAGAAAGCCATCCTTGGGCAGGAAGATCAAAGCGGACTGAAAAAAAAACATGTGAGTGGCCAAAGCAACGCAATTTTGTTTCCTAGAGGCAGAGAACAAGTTGGCAGTGCAATTAAGGAGCAGCCATAATTCCTCCTCATTGGATCTAACACTGAACATTCCATTGGAGGAAAGTCATGACAGAGAAAGGGCTGGAGGTAAAAAATGAAGGAGGGGGGAGGGGTCACCCAGATGGCTGCCAAGTGCCAAACTTTGAAGAATCACTGCTACATGGTGCAGGGACTGAAGGATTTTGCTTCACAAGCTCCACAGAGGTGTCAGCATTCTCCCTTGCTCTGCCTGCAGATTCCAGGGCAGAAAAGTAGTTGGCGGTGACCATTTGCCTTTGGTTGGTTTCTTGGATCCTTTGCAGCTGACAGATGAGGAGTCAGATGTTTGATGGCTGGAGGGACATCATAAAAAGTTTTCGTATGAGTATTCCTTCTATCCTTTCTGTCATGCTGGTTATGTAGCAGGTGATTTTGTTCTGGAGGTGAAAATTTAATGGCTTTTTGCACAGCTATAGGAGAAAGAGGTGGGGATGAACCATGGTGATGAACTTTATGTTGCAAGTCTGCATGCGCATGTCCTTTGTGGAGCGAGGTACACCAAGAATGGTACTGTAAGTTCCAGATGGTAAAATGCAGGCCTGTCGACTAGCCAAGAACATGTGAGCAACAGGGTAAGGCACTTTTTCCTTGATCCTGATCTCATGGATGGTCCACTCATTAAGATACATGGGACAATCTTTGGAGGAGACAGCACGGTCGAAATTGCAGTTGATACAGTGGAGAGGAGGCAGCGGGCAGTATCACTTTTGAACATCCCTACCATAAGTAACACATTTGACCAGGTTTCAGTGGGAGATTCAAGTGTGTGTGTGTGTGTGTGGGGGGGGGGGGTGGCGAAGGCAGGGGGGGTGGGGACAGACAGGCACACAGCTCTGACTGGACATCACATTGTGTAACCCTACTAGATATCAAGTTAGGTCTGCAATCGACAACCTATGTGGCTGTGCATTCCTTGGTGTTTTCCATGTCTGCAGGTCAGCCTTACCCTATCCCACACTGATTACCAAGAAAAATGTGAGATTACTGTCACAAAGACAAATTGAAACAATGGTCTGTCCATTCTTGAACCATCCCCTAAACTTTCTGGTCTCGCACTGTAGCTCACGAAGAAAATTCTGGTCAGTACACTGAGCTTATTGCTATCTAGGCCTTAACACTCCTTTATTTTTGTTTCTCTCTTTTCAAGCAATGCTCACCACCAGCATTACATTAAATTCTGCTGTGTAGACAGTTACCTATTCAGCATCCTTTCCAAAGAAACTACAATGAAATTTTATGTGATAGTGTAAAGACTGTAGTGAAGTAATTTTGTCAAAGTAATTTGACAAAAATGTGTGTCAATGATTTTTTACAGTGTAATACAGGCATGAAGAGCTGCCCAGAGGGCACAAACAGTCATCAGAGCATAGTGATGACAGCCAACATCTCACTACTGACAAGGGAACTACTGCAAGTTCAAACACCTACATCCAACTGCAAACATACTTAAAACATGGTGATGTACCCCTCCAAGTGGCTATCAATGGTATTCACCAATAACAACACATATGTGACGGCTAACATCAGTGTACTGGTCTCACTGCATTGTAACTGTACACACAGTACAGATGAGGCCGCTGCTGTATTTGGTAGTGAATCAACAGATGGAAGTCACTTAACCCTTAACTCAAGAGACGACTTTTTTGTAACGTATATCCTGAGCTCCACAGCTCATGGTCTCGTGGTAGCGTTCTCACTTCCCGAGAATTGGGTCCCGGGTTCGATTCCCGGCGGGGTCAGGGACTTTTCACCTGCCTCGAGATGTCTGGGTGTCATCATCATCATCATCATCATCATCATCATCATCATCATCATCATCAATCCATCCCCACTGCAGTTGGAGGAAGGCAATGGCAAACCATCTCCATTAGGACCTTGCCTAGTATGGCAGTGCAGGTCTCCCGCAGTGTTCCCATATGCTCTGTCATGAGGCATGGGAATTGATTTCCATTTCATACCACAAGGAGGGGTCTCTGGGAGCCCAATGTTTAAACTGGGATCAAGGCAAAAATGATTTGAAATTTTTAATTTATGCTATATAACAGTTATTTTTACAATTATTTAAGTGTTGTCTAAATGCTTCTAGTTTATTTTATTGCACTAAACAAAGTCTGCAGCATTTTACTATTTATCACACTAAAGCACAATTTTGTGTGGTTCTTTTAAATAGTACACATAAACAGACTGTTAGATTACTGAATTTTACATCCTGTAAAATTATACAACTTCCGTAGCAAACAAATTTACAAATGAAACTAACGTCCTGGGTTTAAAATTACACATAAAAAGTCCACCTAATAGGGACAAAAAGAAACTTTGTCAAATTGAAATTCATTGCTAGGAACAAATTTTTCTTATCACCACTCTTAACACAATTGATTTTAACAGACTAAGTATTTCCTTGAAGAAACAGACAAATCCTCATCACAGTTTTCCTGACGTTCTTCCTCTGAATGATACTCTAGTTCAATAGCAGAACTGTGGTCACTGGATAATGTAAAATCATAGTCTTCTTCATCTATTTCTTGATCTATATCACTGACACCTTCCTGCATAGACCGACTAACAATTTCATCAAACTCGGGAAAGTTAAAAATGACACAATTTCACCAACACATTTTGAACTATACGGTACCATACAGAGGAAAACAGGTATGTAGTTCAGGAGACATGGTCCAGGAGACTCCAATGCCAATCAGTAACACAAGTCAACAATAAACACAGAAGGTGATAATTTAATCGACAACAAAACACCATAGGCTTGGCAATTTAAGGAGGTTAGGTGGAGTATAGAAGCATTCCACCACAACTGGCCTTGGAGAGCGAGTTCGAGAATTTTCATTCGCTCTGAGAGACCAAAACTTTGTGAGTTGAGGGTTAATCCTGTGAATGTTGTTCAGGTGATGAGCAAAAACCTAAGTCAGATTTACACATTCAATAGTGAGGATGAAGAGGAGTGGAGGATGGGATGTTATATGATATCATAATGGAAAAGTGTTATGGGACATTAATTAAACTTCCAGGATAAGAGCCCATGGTGGAACAGTAGAAATTCTTCCTCCTAATGTTTCATTGCCAATTGCAGGTAACATCTGAGTCGAGCCATGACTGGCTGCTAGGGTTTGGAGGTCCAGTTTATAAATAGAGGATACCACTACTCATCGTGTGCTTTTGCAGTAAAACTCACTCTAACATCATTACTCTCAATCAAAGGTAATCTGTTGTCACATCATTGGTACAAAGCCTACACCATATCTTATCCAACTTTAAGCCTTCATTTTTGCTAAAATTATTGTGGTGTTTATAAATCTCTATGCCTTTTTCTGTACATACATACATGCATGCATAATAATGTGATGCTCATTTCACTACATTTTATTTTGTGATCTCCATCTTTTGAAAAACCATGTTCTGTTGAAGCTGATTTGTCAGTTTGTGTTCTGTTAACTGCGAATTAACACTTCCTTTTGTTGGTCCAATATAAACCTTCTACAACTACACACAAGTTTATACACCACAGGTGTTGCAAAAGGGTGTCTTGCATCTTTCACAGACGTTAAACATCCACTAATCTGCTTGGTGGGTCTGAAGAGTAGCCAGAAATTTCCCAATATGCCCTATAATATTGTAAATAAATGGAAGAAAAACTTTCCCACCCAATGGTGGTGGTTGTTGGATGTTTATGGACGTCTTTCATCTATGAGGGAGTGCTCGATCTCTCTCTTATCAGTGTATTTGTTTTTCTTAAAAGCTGTTCGCAAGTGATTTAATTCCTCTCACAAGTAAACTGGCTCACAGATGTTGTCAGCCCTGTTTGCCCAATGTTCTAATGACACCTCTCTTTGGCCTGGGATGATGGACCGAATCCATATGGAACTAATGATCAGTACGTGTATCTTTCCTTTATACCTTTGACCTGAAGTCCTATTTGCCTATTTAGTTATTAAAGCATCCCAAAAATTAAGCTGTCCATTACTTTCCGTCTCCACAGTAAATTGTATCTTTGGATTAATACTATTTAAATGCACCAAGAAACAATTCGTTTCACCCTGACTACATAACACAAAAGGGAACTGGGTGTGTATCATCTATGATCATCAACAGTGGCTAGATCAGGCTCCGTAAAGATTGGGACTTTCTATGGGCACTGATTACCATGCAGCTGAGTGCCACACAAACCAATCACCACCACCACCACCACCACCACCACCACCACCACCACCACCACCACCACCACCACACAAAAGTGTCATCCACATACTGATACCACTTCAAATGACTTTCATTGGCTCACTGCAGTGTCTGCTGTTGAAAAATTTAGCTTGACTCAGAGGGCTCCAAATTGCCACTCTTTCAGTTTGCTACTGATACATGTCATGGACAATATGAAGGGACACCCTCCTCTATCATTACTTTTCCTCAAGAGAAGTAGGTGATACCAAAAAATATTTACGAATTTGTAAGAAGGTTAATATCATCTCACTTTTTTTAAAAAAAAAAACAAAGAAAAAGATTTGCATCTGATTTTGTACATGATACATTATATTTCAGGCAAAAATGTATAAAAAGAAATTATTTTTGTTGTTACAATGTACAGTTAAAATTACCTTTTTTTTTTGAAGTATTTGAAATTATGAAATATCCGGTGTACTTAAAATTCCTATTAATAATTGCATAATCTGATGGTATCTATCAAATTTACCTCTGGATTCATTTATAAAATAATGACATAAATTGATAAAAATTCGTCAAGAAAATTATAAATTATTTAGAATATTGTTAGTACCACAGAATAGAGTAGTAGTGGGCATGCCTCTGGAGTGCTCAGACATGTTTTTATTTCTGGCAGTAACAATGTATTTTTCGATTTTGAAGTGGAAATTGTACAGACAGTGTGATATAGAAAAATGTGAGAGAATAAAATTAACTATTCAGGCAATTCTTCAGGAGGTATTACATCACTTGTAACCATGAGAACCTACGATATCAAAAATTTTAGCTTCAAGAACCAACCCCTAGAAGTGAAAGAATGGAACAACTTTTTAGCTCAACAGATTCAAAATAATCAGCAGGTTTAATTTAGAGCTTTTTTTTCCACTGCCTTTTAATACATTTCACCATCCAAAATGCAGCACCACTGTAAATGCAATTCTCAAACATGGGACAAGTTTGTTTACATTTGTAAGCAGCTAGAAATTGCTTCGACTACTGACAAACAATTGACAGTTGCTGCAAATTGGTGTGTTGGGAGAGCTCTAAAGAGCCAGGTACCTGTGATACGTCTACCACAGGTACCTCAAGTACTATGCTCTGTGTGGATCCTGTCTCCTCTGCAGAAAGTACAGGATCTGTTATTACCCATCCACTTAACTGTGAGTTTCATGTTAATGGCACATTTAGGCATCCTGTACAGGGTGGACAGGGACCATGGACAATTCAGAGTGTTGGGCTGATCCCCTAAACCAACAAGTTTGCGACACTGTCTTTCAGTTAAACTGAAACTGGCCCATTGAGAATAATGTCACCTGTCACATGGAAACCTGTCCGATGACAGGAGGAGGCAAACACAAAAAGGTAGGGTTCTATTAATTGTCAGCAGTTCAAACATATGGAAAATGCCTCAGAGAAATAGCAGTAAGGGACAGCAAAGAACACCAGGTGCACTCAGTGGGCATGCCTGGGGCCTCATTCGACATGTTGAATTCCATTGCAGCAGCCATTGAGGAACAGGGTGCAACCTATTGCAGACTGTGGTGCACATTGGATGTGAAGAGACTGTCAGCTGGGCTCTGCAGTAATTCTTGGATCATTCCAGTGACTGGCAGAAAAGGTTGAGAATACCAGCTTTGTGCGTGGAGTTTCCACGAAGCTCCAAATTTGCAGCATTGTCCCTACAACTGATCGTGGCCCTCTGATTCTCAGTAGAGTGGAAGGACTGAACCAGAGACTTAGAAAGTTCTATGGTAAGCTAGACTGTGACTTCCTGGACTTGAGCCATAAGGTTGAGAACTGAATGGTCCCCCCAAAATAGGTTGTGTGTGCTACACATCAGAGGCTGCTAATCAGGTAACTGACTGTGAGTGGGTAGCACAAAACTGTTTCTTTGATTAGGCAACTCTCCCTCCAATCCAGATAATGATAGCTGTAGGAAACACAGAAGTATCAGTGTGAGATCAAAAGAAATGCCTCCCCACAGGTGAGAGTATTAAAATCCTAATAATAAACTGCCGAATATTTGCAAAGAAGTGCAAGAGTTAGAAGAGCTCATGAAAAGCATTGAAATGCTCATAATACTAGATACAGAAAGCCAGTCAAAACTTGAAATTGACAGCAGTGAGATTTGATGGTGAAAATTTAAGTGTATATCAGAAGGATATGATGATGACCATAATGATGATTGATTGAGGCAAGAGGCTCTCAGCTTCATGGTCATCAGTGCCCTGACGAGAAGTCTTACGGGTGGGGACAAAGGCTGTCCCCACATGTGCAGCAGGTTATGAGGTATTGAAGTCTGCCTCCCTTCCCCACCAATTTATGTATGAGGCCTGAAAGTTCTCATAATTTCCCACTGTTGTAACATTGGAATCAGTACCGGTATGGATGGTGGGCAAATCTTCATTGAGAGAGAGCTACCCTAATATCAGTATATAGGACACACATTGCCAAAATATGCTGAGGAAGAAACCACCTGTTAAAGTGATGTGTCTGATGCAGAGCCTGCTAAGCAGGATCTTGATCCAGTTGTGAGGCTGACATACCTGTGTGGTTGATTTGAGCAGCTGCACTGGCCTCTAAGCCAGTGGTCTAGGGGTAGTGTGTTTGATCAGTAAAAAAAATTTCATCAGTTCTGGGCTCAAAACCCACCACTAATGTAGCTGTACAGTAGTGGATTTCTTTTCCTATATATGCACAATATGTTACATTTATTTACATTCGGAGTCAACTGCCAGTCTGCACCGTTGATCAATTCTCTGCAGGTCATTCTGCAAATTCTTACCATCTTATGTCATTGCTGCTTTGTATAAACAACTGCATCATCTGAAAATAGCCTTAAAGAGCATCCCACACTTCCTACTAGATCATTTACATATACTGTGAATAGCAATGGCCCTGTAACACCTCCCCATGGTACTCCAGATATTATCTTTACCTCTGTCAATTTAGTTCCATTACAAGCGACATGTTGAGTTCTATCTGCAAGAAAGTCTTGAATCCAGTTGCAGGTCTGGTTGGTTAGTCAGTTCGTTTAAAGGAAGGATAAGGGACTGAACTACCAGATCATCGGTCCCTTGTTCCTAATAAAACAATTCCAGAAGTGTGAGAATAAAATGGACGAAACATATAACACAAAACAGAAAGAAAGGAAAAGCCACAAGAATGAAGGGAAGGCAACAAACAATAAAAGGAACAGAAACGGACAAGAAAACAATAGGGAGACACTAGAAACAGAAAAGAGTAAAACATGAAAGTAGATTAGAGTGGCTGGGAAACCACAAGAATAAAAACGGAAAGCTAGCCACTCTGCAACACATTGAAAACCTCGAATCTAAAAGCACTACAGTGAAGGACAGAGGGACAAAGGACATGTGCTAAAACCTACATAGAAGTATAAAACCTGCTCTCAGAAATAAAACTTAAGACTAAAGATTCTTTGGAGGCATTGTTGCCCAACACTGAAGGCAGGGTGCTGGGAAAGTTAAAAGTCTGCTGCAGAGTGGCTAAAAGTGGGTAGTCTAGCAAGAGGTGGATGACTGTCATTTGGGATCCACAGTGACACTGAGGTGGGTACTCGCGCCAGAGTAGGTAACCGTGTGTTAGCCACATATTGCCAATGCGGAGCCGGCAGGTGACAACTGAATCCCTGCGAGAGGCCTGCATGGAAGACTTCCACATATCCATAGTCTCCTTAATGTCACACAGTTTGTTGTGCATGCTGTTATGCCATTCCATCTCCCAAAACTGTAAAAACTTGCAAGTCAGCTTCGGAGATGCCTATTTCCAGAAGCAGTTTTTGTGTCACCTGTTTGGCCACCCTGTCTGCAAGTTTGTTGCCAGAGATTCCGACGTGTCCTGGGGGTCCACGCAAACAACACAGAACGTCGGGACTGTTCCAGGGAATAGATGGACTCCCGAATGGACGCTACCAGAGAGTGGCGTGGGTAGCACTGGTCGATAGCTTGTAGGCTGCTCAATGAGTCAGCACACAGGAGAAATTATTCACCAGGGCATGAGTGGATGTAATCAAGAGCACGAGATATGGCCACCAGCTCTGCAGTGAAAACACTGCAGCCAACTGGCAAGTAGTGGTGTTCAACTTAACCTCCATGAACATATGCGAAGCCTACGTGTCCATCAGCCATTGAGTTCTCAGTGTAAACCACTTCAGAGTCCCGGAACCCGTCAAGAATTGAGAGGAAGTGACAGCGGAGAGTGGCGGGGTTAACGGAGTCCTTAGCACCATGCAAAAGGTCCAGACGAAGCTGTGGCCGAGGTGTACACCATGGACGTGCATGTGAACGGACCTCAAGTAGAGGTGGTAAAGGGAAGGACTCCAGTTTGGAGAGAAGGGACCACACGTGAACTACAATCGTTGGGCCCATTCTGGGCTGCCGATGTGGGAGTTGGACTATCGCAGGTGGGAAAAGGAGATGTTAATCCAGATGCTCAGGTGAACTATGAATGTGTGATGCATAACTGTTGGGCAGTTGCGCATGTCTGATCTGCAGTGGAGGGACATAAGCCTCCACCAGTACGCTGATCACCAGACTCATCCTAAAAGCTCATGCCGCTAATCAAACAACACAGTGGTGCACAGGGTCGAGTAAATGCAATGCTAAAGGTGCTACCAAACCATAAACCACACTCCCATACTCAACTCGGTGTTGGACAAGGGCTCTGTAGAGCTGCAGCAGCGTACAGCGATCTGCACCCAAATTGGTGTTGCTCCGGCAACAGAGGGCATTGAGGTGCTGCCAGCAGTTCTGCTTAAGCTGATGAAGTTGAGGCAGCCAAGTGATCGATCATCGACAACCAGTCCTAGGAATTGATATGTCTCCACTACAGTGAGTGGATTGCCGTTAAGGTAAAGTGAGGGTTCCAGATGAACGGTACGACGCCAAAAGTAGTGCCTGACACACGACTTTGTGGCAGAAAACTGGAAGCCGTGATAGAGCCCATGACTGCACCTTGTGGATGGTTCCCTGGAGGAGACGCTCAGCAACAATAGTGCTGGAGCAGCAGTATGAAATGCCGAAGTCGTCTGCATACAGAGTAGGTGAGACAGAGGGCCTGAGAGCTGCTGCTAGAATGTTAATGGCCACTAAAAATAGGGAGACTCTTAATACAGAGCCCTGTGGGACTCCATTCTCCTGGATATGGATGGGACTATGGGAGTCACCAACTTTGACATGCGAAGTATGGCGCGACAGGAAGTTTTGGATAAAAATCCAGAGTGGTCCCCGGAGACTCCACTCATACAATGTGGAAAGGATATGATGTCACCGATTCATGTCGTATGCTTTATGCAAGTCAAAAAAGATGGCAGTCGGGTGTTGCTGTCTGGAAAAGTCTGTTCGGATGGCAGATTCGATGGACACAAGATAATCAGAAGTAAAGTGACCCTTGTGGTAGCCACCATGACATGGAGCCAGAAAGCCACGTGACTCCAGGACCCGACCCAACCCAACCGCCAACATACCATACGTTCCAGTAGCTTATGAAGAACATTGGTGAGGCTGATGGTCTGATAGTTACCCACATGAAGAGGGTTTTTACAAAGTTTGAGCACCAGAATGATGGTGCTCTCCCGCCATTGCTATGGAAGGACGCCATCGCACCAGAGCCAGTTGAAGATAACATGCAGATACCGCTTGTAGTCAGATGAGAGATGTTTAATCATCTGGCTGTGGATGCAATCAGGCACAGGAGTTGTGTCGGGGCAATGTGCAAGGGCACTGAGGAGTTCCCACTCTGTCAATGGGGCGGTATAGGATTTACTGAAGCGTGTAGTTAACGAGAAAACATTCACTTCCAGCAGCCGCTTGAGTATGTGAAAGGCCGGGGGGGGGGGGGGGGGGGGGGTGATTCCCCAACACAGAGGCTCAGGCAAAGCGCTCGGAAATCGCGTTCACATCGGTACATAACTCGCAATTTATGGTAACCACGGGGACAGCTGTTGGGCCTGCTACCGGAAAAGACATTTGACCTTTCCCCAGACTTTGGAACATGACATGTGGCACCCAATGATGGAGACGTATTGCTCCCAACACGCCTTCTCCCATTGTTTGATAAGGTAGTGAACACGGTACAGGACCGTTACAAGTATATGAGGTGCTCCAGGGAAGGGTGCCGCTTATGCTGCTGCAGACCTCGCCAACGCTCCTTAATTGCTTCAGTTACTTCCAGCGACCACCAAGGGACTGCCTTACACCTCGGGCACCTTAAGAGTGAGGGATCACGTGTTCTGCCACAGAAACAATTGTGCTAGTCACCTGCTCAACGATTACATCCATGTTACCGTGTGGGGGAGATTCAGCGGTGACAGCAGAGGTGAAGTTCCCCAGTCCGGCTTGTTCAAAGCCCATCTGGGCAGGTGTCCATGTGCCTGATGCTGGGGCAGTGACCGGAAGATGGGGAAGTGGTCACTCAACACAGGTCATCATGTGCTCTCCAGTGGATAGATGGGAGAAGTCCTGGGCTGCAAATTGATAAATCGATGGCCGAGTAACTACCATGATGAGCCACACTGAAATGTATGGTGGTCCCAGTATTTAAGAGGCGGAGGTCAAATTGCAGAAGTAAAGTTTTGACATCTCCAACTCAGTCAGTGAGCATAGTACCAACCCACAAGGGGTTATTGGCATTAACATCTCCCAGACGTAGGAGAAGTTTAGGGAGTTGATCAATCAGTGCAACTAATACATTCAGGGGTACTGCACCACCTAGAGGAAGGTATACATTGCAGACAGTTATTTCCCACGTCGTCCTTATTCTGACAACCACAGCTTCAGCTACAGACCGAGTTTAGGACATAAATGCAAACTCCACCTGACACTCGATTGTAGTCGCTTTGGTTCCTGTAACATCCCTTATAGCTGCGGAAGGCAGGGGTCCGCATTGCTGGGAACCAGGTTTCCTGGAGAGCAATAGAGGCAGCAAGTGTAAAGTGTAACAGTTGCCATAGCTCTGCCTCCACTGGAGGATGACATCATGAGACTGGGAAAGCATGGAACATTCAATGAGGCAGTTTCTCCCTCCCCCCCCCCCCAGGAGTCACCCACTGCCACCAATTTAATGCCTGAGCAGTCTATATCCTTTGTATCTGAGGTTCTGACTAGATCTAGGTCCTCAGCAGATGCCACAACCTCCACCCCATCCTCAGCCACAGAGCTTGTAGGTAGCGGTGGTTTGGGTGCCACCGCAGTTTCCTTGGTCTGGGGGGTTTTCTTTTTGGATTTCTCTCGCTGTTCCTTGGGTTTCCCTGGCTGGGAGGACTTCACAGTCTCTGGGACTGAGGATGAGCGTGAAGCCCTAAAACCAGCTGCTTTTGGGCTCTTCAGACACTGGCGGGTGTCATCTTTCCCACTATAAGAAACCTGGGAATGGAGGGTCCCAAGGGACCCTTCCTAGTCAGAGAACCAGAAGAAGACTTTCGCTTCTCCAGCTTATAAATGGGGACGAAGATCCCTGATGGTTGAGGGGTGTTGCTCCTGAAGTATGTGGTGCGGGAACAACAGGGACGGAAATGCCCCCCCACCATCAAGGGGGCAGGTGTACTCTTCTGGCTCTGAGAGGTGACCTGGGTTGGTGGAGCTGATGGTGCCAGAACTGTTGTAGTGGTGGCATAAGACGGTGTCATATGTACAGGATGCAGATGTTCAAATTTTCTCTTAGCCTCAGTGTAGGTCAGGCGGTCCAGGGTCTTATACGCCATGATTTTCCTTTCTTTCTGGAGAATCCTGCAATCAGGCAAGCAAGGTGAATGGTGCTCTCCGCAGCTGACACAGATGGGAGGCGGGGCACATGGAGTATTGGGATGTGATAGGCGTCCACAATCTTGGCATGTGACGCTGGAAGTAAAGCAGGAAGACATGGCCAAACTTACAGCACTTTAAGCACCGCATTGCGTGAGGAATATAGGGCTTTACATCACACCGATTGACCATTGCCTTGACCTTCTTGGGCAATGTAACAGCCTCAAAGGCCAAGTTGAAGGCACTGGTGGCAACCTGATTATCCTTCCAACACCAGTGGACACGCCAGATGAAATGTACACCTTGCTGTTTTAAATATGTATGCAGCTCATGGTCTGACTGCAAAAGAAGGTCTCTGTCAAATATGATACCCTGGACCATATTTAAGCTGTTATGAGGTGCGATGGTTACAGAAACATTCCCCAGCTTGTCACAAGTGAGTAACTCCTGTGACGGGGCAGAGGACACTGTTTTGATCAAGACTGACACATTTTCAACAAGCTCTCCCCCTCCCTGAACTCGTCCTCTAAATGTTCAACAAAAAACTGTGGCTTCGTCATAAAAGATTCCCCATCAGCTCTTGAACATATAAGGTACCGGGGCGAATAAGATCTGCTGTCATCCTTAGCCTGATGTTCCTCTCATGGTGTGGCCAGGGAGGGAAACTATTTGGGGTCATACTTCCGTGCATTGTATCGAGTTCGTCATCGCTTAGAGACTGCTGGTGTTTCATCACCAGCAAAAGATGATGGACTACACTTCATCGCGTGTCATCCACCCTTATGCCACCCACTGACTAGGGGCCCTCCCCACGGGCACCACCCAGCTGCAGCAAAGACCACCTGGAAAGGATGGCCATTATCATGAGTCCTGATGCCCCAAGGGGCTGGGCATCTAACCCTTGCCATACATGGGGAGTTAATGGCACAGGCATCAGCAGAGCAATCCCTGTGTGGTCAGGGGGCTACAACCAACAGGGTACATGGCGGTCCCACCAGAACAGACTGGCCACTGTGCTGGATATTAGGTGCAAAGAAGTCCATGTTCATTGTCAATGCAGAAATCGACGCTGAATAGTAAATTGTGGAAAATGCACCCAGGAAGGTGTCCTCACCCACGAGATGGAGAACGGCAGGACTGCAAGTGTGCTAAAGATGTCAATTGATGATGGACACGATACACCTTGTAAGGTGCCCTTCCCCAATTGGCTCGCTCTTTGAAAAAATTTTGAAGAATTGAGGTCAAACTCTACAGGGAACCATCACATAGAGGCTGAAATGTGTGAAACTCCTTTCAGTCACCTCGTATAACAGGCAGGAATACCTCGGGCCTATTCTAACCCCCGGACCCGCAGGCGGGGCCAGGTCTGTTCCGATACTCCGTAAGCTCGGAATTTTTTTTTCCCCTCTTCATTAAATGGCAATGCGGCATGCTGTCAAATCCTTTACTGAAGTCAAGGAACATGGCATCAGTCTTAGCGCCATTGTCCACTGCACTGTGGATCTGGTGGAGGAACAGAGCCAACTGAGTTTTGCATGATCTCTGTTTGTGGAATCCATGTTGATTTTCTTCCAAGAAGTCATATGTCCTTAGCAAAAAACATGTTCCATAATTGTACAACAGATTGACATCTATGATATAGGTCTATAATTATATGGATCTGTCTTACAGCCATTCTTAAAAACTAGAATGAGCTGCACTTTTTTCCAATTGTTGGGTATCTTTTGTTGTTCAAACGAACTGTGATGAATTACTGCTAGGAAGGGAGAAAGTCTTTTGTATAATCTTTATAGAATCTCATAGGTATCTCATCTGGTCCTTCAGCCTTTCCACTACTAAGCAATTGTAGAAGCTTTTCAATACCGCAATCGATTATCTCAATATCTGCCACTTCGACGTTCGCACAACGATTGAAAGGATGGACAGTGTTACAATCTTCCATGGCAAAACAACTTTGGAACACTGAATTCAGTATTTTGGCCTTCTCTGTTATCTTCTGTTTCGGTGCCAGTGTGGTCACTGAGAAAATAGTAGGTGATTTTGACCCACTTACTGATTTTACATATGACCAAAATTTCTTATGGATTTTACTCAGGTTGGTTGACAAAATCTTACTTTTTAAATCATTGAACACTGCTCCCATTGCTCTCCTTACACTCATTTTTCCTTCGTTCAGCTTTTGTTTGTCAGCTAGGTTTTTACTTCTCTTGAATCTAAGATGAAGTACTGTGCTTACGTAGCACTTTCCTAACACGGCTATTAAACCATGGTGGATCTTTCCCATCCCTTAAAACCTTACTCAGAACATACTTGTGTAGGGCATACTGAATGATGCCTTTGAATGTTTTCCATTTGTTCTCCACCTCTTCATCCTCATCACTGAATATTTGATGCAGACTGCCGAGTATCTTGAAATTTGTATCCTGTCTGCCTTGCTGAGGAAATATATCTTCCTACCTTTCTTGACATTCCTTGTGCGACCAGTCGTCAGATTTTCAGAGCACTCTCTTGTCCTTGAGTACAAAGCTGCTCCTAAAGGTGGAAGAATCAGCAATGATCAATGGCATGAGGATGCAGAAGGCAATGGGAACCTCAATATTAAAAGGCACCTAGTGTTGTATTCACAGAACATGTGGCCTGTAATTGAGAAAGTGTCATGATGATCACTCCATTGCCAAAATATTCTGGCCTAGTCCTCCATTCAGATCTCCAGGATGGGACTGCCAAGGGGGAGGTGACCACGAGAAAAACATTGAATGATCAACTAAAAGATAACATCCTGCATCTCAGGGCATGGAATGTAAGAAGCTTGAATGTGGTAGGGAAGCTAGAAAATCTGAAAAGGGAAACGCAAAATCTCAATCTAGATATAGTAGTGGTCCGTGAAGTTAAATGGAAAGACAAGGATTTCTGGTCAGATGAGTATAAGGTAATATAAACAGTGACAGAAAATCGTATAACAGATGTAGGATTCATTATGATTAGGAGGGTATGGCAGAGAGTCTATTATAGTGAACAGTTCAGTGATATGCTTGTTCTTGTCAGAATCGACAGCAAATAGACACCAGCAAATATAGTTCTGGTACACGTGCTGATGCCACAAGCTGAAGACGAAAATACAGAGAATGTACGTGAGGATGTTGAAAGGGTAATACAGTACATTAAGGGAGACGAAAATAAAATAGTCATGGGGGACTGGAATGAAGTTTTAGGGATGGAGTAGAAGAAAAGGTTACAGGAGAATATGGGCCTGGGACAAGGAAAGTTAGAGGAGAAAGACTAATTGAGTTCTGTAATAAATTTCAGCAAGTAATAGCAAATACTCTGTTCAAGAATCACAAGGGGAGGTGGTATACTTGAAAGAGCATGCAGATAAGGAAAGATCTCAGGTAGGTTACATCATGGTCATACAGAGATTTGGAAATCAGATACTGGACTTTAAGGCATACCCAGGAGAAGATACAGACTCGGATCACAATGTATTGAAGTAGTGATGAAGAGTAGTCTGAAGTTCAAGAGATTAGTCAGGAAGAATCAATACTCAAAGAATTGGGATACAGATGTACTAAGGGATGAAGAGATGCACTTTTAAGTTCTATAAGGCTATAGATAGGACAGTGAGGAATAGCTCAGCAGGCAATACAGCTGAAGAGGAATGGACATCTCTAAAAAAGGGCAATCACAGATGTTGGAAAGAAAAACAGAGGTACAAAGAAGGTAACTGCGAAGAAAGCATGAGTATGAAAGAAATACTTCAGTTGATCGATGAATGAAAGACGTACAAAAATGTTCAGGGAAACTCAGGAATATAGAGATACAAGTCATTGAGGAAGGAAATAAATAAATAGGAACTGCAGGAAGTTAAGACAAAAAGACTGCATGGAAAGTTTGAATAAATCAAAAAAGAAATGATTGTTGGAAGGGCTAGTCCGCATACAGCAAAGTCAAAACAACCTTTGACGACACAAAAAACAAGGGTGGTAATATGAAGAATGCAATAGAAATTCCAGGTATGTTGAAGGCCTCTATGAGGGGAAAGATTTTTCCGATGTGATAGAAGAAGAACCATGAGTCAATTTAGAAGAGATAGGGGATCCGATAATAGAATCTGAATTTAAGACAGCTTCGGAAGACTTAAGATTAATTAAGGCAGAAGGGATAGATAACATTCCATCAGAATTTCTAAAATCATTGGGAGAAGTGGCAACAAACTGGTGTCTAGAATGTATGAGTCTGGGGACATATCATCTGACTTTCAGGAAAATATCATCCAGTCAATTCTGAAGACTGCAAGAATTGACAAGTGCAAGAATTATCACACAATCAGCTTAGCAGCTCAGGCACCGAAGTTTCTGACAACAATTATACACAGAAGAGTGGAAAAGAAAATTGGGGATGTGCTAGATGACGATCAGTTTGGCTTTACAAAAGGTAAAGGCACCAGAGAGGCAATCTTGACATTGCAGTTGATAATGGAAAGAAGACTAAAGAAAAATCAGGACACATTCATACGATTTGTTGACCTGGAAAAAGCATTCGACAATGTAAACTGGTCAAGATGTTCGAAAATCTGAGAAAAATAGGGGTAAGCTATAGGGACAGACGCTAATGTGCAATATATACAAGAGTGAAGAAGGAATAATAAGAGAGAACAAACAAAAATGAAGTTTTCAGATAAAAAAGGGTGAAAGACAGGATGTAGTCTTTCCTCCCTACTGTTCAATCTGTACATCAAAGAAGCAATGATATAAATAAAAGAATGCATCAGGAATGGAATTAAAATTCAAGTTGAAAGATATCAATGATACGATTCACTGATGACTTTGTTATCCTGAGTGAAAGTGAAGAAGAATTACATGATAAGCTGAATGGAATGAACAATATAATGAGTACATAATATGGATTGAGAGTAAATCAAAGAAAGATGAAAGTAATGAAAATTAGCAGAAATGAGAAGAGTGAGAAACTTAAAATCAGGACTGATGGGCATGAAGTAGATGAAGTTAATGAATTCTGCTACCTAGACAGCAAAATAACCAATGACCAGTGGAGCAAGGAGGACATCAAAAGCAGACTAGCCCTCTCATAAATGGCATTCCTGGGTAACACAAGTCTACTAGTATCAAACATAGGCCTTAATAGGAGGAGGAAATTTCTCAGAATGTACGTCTGGACCACAGTATTGTATGTCAGTGAAACACGGACTGTGGGAAAACCAAAACAGAAGGGAATCAAAGCATTTGAGATATCGTGCTGCAGGCGAATGTTGAAAATTATGTGGAGTGATAAGGTAAGGAATGAAGAGGTTATGCTTAGAAATGGAGAGGAAAGGAATACACAGGAAACACTAAAAGGAGAAGGGACAGGATAATAAGACATCTGTTAAGACATCAGGGCATGACTTCCACGGTACTAGAGGAAGCTGTAGAGGGCAAACCTGTAGAGTAAGATGGAGATTGGAATACATCCAACAAATAATTGGAGACATAGCTTGCAAGTGCTACTTTGAGATGAAGGGATAGGCAAAAAGGAGTAGTTTGTGATGGGCCACATTGAACCAGTCAGAAGACAGATGACAAAAATAGTTTGTTTTGTGTCACATGCAACCATTTAGTCTCCTACTGACACATGATGCATTTGTCAAAAAATGAGGTGATGGCATGCAACAAAATGGGACACTGATGAACAGCAGCATTCTAAAATGAATCCTCAGTGACTTTGTTGGCCATATAGTTTCCTTGTATCATGACGTGGCCAGGTACCCAGCAAATTATCACTTCCTTGCCACAGTGTTGGCATCACTATAGTAAGTCATGGATGTGTTGAATCAACTGGTCTTCCATATTTATGGATACAGTTGGCGAATTGCTTGTAGTAAACTAAGCAAGTCGAAACAGACAAGAAACCTTGTATGGTGATGTCTGTATCCTCTTCAGTGCCATCAGAGTGCCATTTAACTCTGCATCAAAATTTGTGAATTATTCTGGAAGACACACTTTGTAAACCTATGAAGGTAAAACAGCAAAACAACCGAAGACATTTTTTTGCTGTGATCCATCTGTATAAACAATGATAAAACAGTGGCATGTGCTTAAAATGGAGGAAACCAAAGTTGGGAGCATTGCTCTAAATGCCAATGACTGAGGTTACACTGATATTTTCAGCACATGTCCAGCCAAATCCAGAGACAGACTGAAATGGACTTGTCCAAAAGGCTCCAGTCAATATCAGAAAGTCCTCGTGGTGGACAGCATCTAACACCTTGAGATAGGAAATAAGGATTGCCATAAACTAAAAGTGATTGAACAAATGCCCTATAAAAATGCAGGAGGGAGGATCTGTCAAGCCTCCTATATTTGTATGCTAAGGCATTTCCAAGTATTCAATGACTGAAAGCCCTTTGTTCATATGTCTTTCAAGTTAATTTTGAGTCAAATAATAAACCCAAAAAGTGCTCAGTTTCTTGAAATCGTAAAATACTGTCCCTCATTGTGAATACTGGTTGGTTAAAACTTTGACAAGGACAGTTAAAATTGGTATGCATGGTCTTCTCTGGTGATAACCAAAAACCAATAGTCCTGGTCCAGGTTATCAGCTGCATCGTCACTGTTGTAAGATCGGAGGAAGAGTAGAAGACTACACAGTTATCCACAAACAAAGAGTATTTGACAGTGCTCCTGACTGTGGAGGAAATGCCATTGACAGTGATGGCGAATGGTGTGACACTGAGTAAACTGTATGAGATTTTCACTCTGCAGCAGAGTGTGCGTAAGTCATGCTTGGGTAGCTCAGATGGTAGAGCACTTACGAGCAAAAGGCAAAGGTCTTGAGCTCAAGTCTTGGTCTGGCACAAAGTTTTAATCTGTCAGGAAGTTTCACTGAGTACACTGCCTAGCATGACAATTCTCTTTAACATATCAGTCAGCCAAGGAATTTCCAATGTGGTATCAAAAATGCCAGTACTCAAGAAATAACTGGATAAGAAGTGGCAGATGTCCATGTAGTCCCCATTCATGAAGTTGGCAAAGGATGTTGTACAAGCAGAAAGTTTCATACTTTCTGGAGGTTTAAAACGTCCCACACCAAATGGTTTCAGCATAAGGAGGATTCCTGTATCGCTGTCTCCAGTAAATTTGGATTGTCAAGAGTAGAATTGTAGTGCCTGAAATCACACCGGTAGGGGCTCAGGTGACCTCACGACACGAGCAACCTGAGGAGGCAGTAGCGGACCATGCATTCAGGAGTCTTACAGATTACACTCATAAGGGCTACACCCCAGTAACAGTTAGGGGCACTAAGGTCTTTGCCTGGTTTCCAGAATGGAATTAATATTGCCTCCTTCGAATTCATGAGGTAGTGTCCACGAAACCAGATATGACTAAAACCACAAAGGAGCCATCCTTTCAGTTCAGAGCACAGATGACAAAGCCTGGCATAGTGGATCTTATCATGACCTGGAGCTGTGTCTCTGGCTACAGACAAAGCTAATTCCAGTTGACACATGGAGACCAGAAGGTTGTGGACTTCCTCATTACATGAGAAGAAATTGAATTTCCTCATCTCTGCAATCCTATGGAACACCTGAAAAGCAGGAGCTTGTCTGGATGACTTGGTGACAGCAGAAATGTGTTCAGCTAAAACCTGAGCCATGGCTTTTCATATCTATCAACACCAAATTCATTGAAAAGCCCGTAATGGGACGTGTACTGCGCTTGCCTGAAATCCACTTTACTGAGTTCCAAACGTGGGCAGCAGAAGTGGACCAATTAATGTAAGTCGAGAATTCCTTCCAGAAAGACCTGTTCTTTTATCACTCACCTCGCATGTGCTCTTGCAGACCTGTAGGCATGAAGGTTTCCTGTACTTGGATGGTGTTTGAAGTTCTGCAGAGCTGTTAATTTGGCCCTGGTTGTCAATCTAGTCTTAATTCCACCAAGGCTCAGGCCATCATCTGAGGTGGCTACTAGACTGGGGGATGGACTCTGCAGCAGCCGATTGGATCTCAGAACTGATATGGGCCATTGTGTCCTATGCACAATCCTTTTGGTCAAAAATAGCCTATCGACTATACTGCAACCAATTTGCCCTTTCTATCATCCATCTGTGTGGTCTCCTATCAGCCACTGTTGGCAGACAGATCCACACTCAGAAGAGGTCACTGGAATGTGAATCTGTAGCCACTTCCCACTGAACTCAGTCTGCAACAGCTGGGGAACAATAACAAAGGTCAATGGCTGAAAAAGACATTGGAGCTGTGGAAAAGTGCATCGTCTGACCCAAGTTCAGAAGGCAGATATTCTCAGAATGGATGCATCGCTAGATCACCTGACCCCTGGAGCAAGTGGTAGGCGAGCCCTACAATACAATGTGTGCACTTAAATCCCCCATGAGGAATGGGTGTGGGAGGGCCTGAAGAGTTGTGTCAGTATGTTTGCAACCAAATCATCATTAGGTGGAAGGCACAAAGAACACGCTGTGATATTAAAGGGTGTGAGAACTTTCTCAGCAATTGCTAGCATGGTCATGGTAAGAGGGACAGGAGAGGAGAGGTATCCGTCATCAATGAAAACAGTCACACCAATTTTAGCCCTGCCTCCAGTATAATCATCTTTCCTGTAGGGGTGGTAACCTCATAATGCTGATGTGTCTGTGACTTTAAGATGAGTATCTTGTACGCAGATGCAGAAGGGTTTCTCCTGGACCAGGAGCTGTCATTCTTCCAAATGTGAGCGGTATTCATTTAAATACAACTGCAATGCAAAAGTCCCTATGGGAGCCATTGTTTAGTGATGGCTGGTCTTTTCCTTCTCCGTCAGAGGTGGTGATTTGCCGGAGAGATCAGGGGGAATTTTTTTTTTCTTGTTTTGGGGCGCAAAACTGCTATTGTCATTAGCGCCCGGTCTGTGGCTTAGGAAAAGGTAAAAAACGAAAATGGAAACCGGCAACAATGGGAACGAAACTCGAAGAATTGGAGAAACTAAAAGCAGAAGGAAAGCTTAAAAATCTACCACAGAAAGGGGATGGTTGTCCCCAAAAAGAGCTTCAAATTACTGACATCTCACTCGCACAAATAAACTCGAGAACGCGATCAGCCGAGCGCGTGTCATCTGCTAAAATGGACGATATATCAGGCGACAGCTGTAGACGGGCGCGTAGTGAAGTAAAATAGGGGCACTCAATTCAAAGGTGTCTTACCATCCACAGCTGAGAGCAGTGGAGACAGAGTGGGGGAGGATTGCCACTTAAAAGATGTCGATGGCTAAGAAGACAGTGCCCTATCCGGAGTCCAGTTAAAATTACCTCCTCCCGACGACGCGTTCGGGAGGAAGAGGTCCAAGCACTGGGAAGAGCTTTCACGTCCCGCAATTTATTAGTGGGAAGTGTCGACCAATGTGCGTGCCATAAAAGAACAACACGTCGACATAAAACACGCCGCAGATCGGCGAAGGGAATTGATCGAATAGCTGGCCGAAGAAGAGAGACTGCAGCCTTGGCCGCTATATCAGCAGCCTCATTTCCACAGATACCAACGTGTCCTGGCAGCCAGAGAAACGCCACCGAGACGCCCCCCAGGTGGAGCAAGCGCAGGCAGTCCTGAATCCAGTGGACCAGAGGGTGGACAGGGTAGAGAGCTTTGAGACTGAGGAAAGAGCTGAGAGAATCTGAACAGATAACATACTGTAACCGCTGATGGTGGCGGATGTATTGGATAGCCTGGAGAACAGCGTAAAGCTCCGCAGTATAAACAGAACACTGGTCGGGAAGCCGAAATCGATTTGGGGTGTCGTCAACAATATAGGCACTCCCTACACCTAACGATGTTTTCGAGCCATCAGTGTAAATAAATGTGGCTTCCTTCATTTGTGCACATAGAGCAGCAAATGCCCGACGATAAACAAGTGAAAGTGTACCATCCTTGGGAAACTGACAAAGGTCACGGAGCAGGCAGGTCCTGGGACGGAGCCAAGGCGGTGCTGCACCACAAGTTGTCAAGAAGGTTTTGGGAAAGCGGAAGGAAAGAGAATGGAGCAGTTGACGCAAGCGGACTCCCAGTAGTAGGGAGGAAGGGCGGCCAGCATACCCTAAATCCAACGAGGCGTCGAAAAAAATGTCATGGGCTGGATTAGCAGGCATGGAAGACAGACGGCTAGCATAACGACTCAGAAGGACTGGTCGCCGATTGGACAGCGGAGGTTCAGCAGTCTCAGCATAAAGGCTTTCCACAGGGCTGGTGTAAAAAGCTCCAGACACTAAACGTAATCCACGGTGGTGGATAAAGTCGAGACGACGAAGAATATACGGTCGAGCAGAGGAGTAAACTATGCTTCCATAGTCCAATTTCGAGCGTACTAAGGCGCGATAGAGGCGGAGAAGGACCACTCGGTCCGCTCCCCAGGAGGTACCATTCAGGACACGGAGGGTGTTGAGGGATCGCAGACACAGAGCCGAAAGATAGGAAACGTGGGAGACCAACACAGTTTTCTGTCAAACATAAGACCCAAGAATTTAGCGACGTCCGAAAACGGAAGGTTGACAGGTCCTAGATGTAAGAAGGGTGGAAAAAACTCCTTACGTCGCCAAAAATTAACACAAACGGTCTTACTGGGAGAAAACGGAAGACGGTTTCGATGCTCCAAGAGTAGAGGCGATCGAGACAGCCTTGAAGACGTCGTTCAAGAATGCTGGTCCGTTAAGAGCTGTAGTAGATCGAAAAATCGTCCACAAAGAGGGAGCCTGAGACATCGGGAAGGAGACAGTCCATAATTGGATTTATTGCAATGGCAAACAGTACAACACTTAGCCTGGAGCCCTGGTGTATCCCGTTTCCTTGGGAGAAAGTACGGGAGAGAGTAGTGTTCACCCGCATTCTAAATGTGCGCTCTGCCATAAATTCGCGAAGAAATAGTGGCAGCCGACCTCGAAAGCCCCAAGAGGGCCTGTCCTCCAACAGGTATCGTATGCTCTCTCCAGATCAAAAAATACTGCTACTGTTTGGAGTTTCCGGAGAAAATTGTTCATGATATCAGTGGAGAGAGCAACAAGATGGTCAACTGCAGAACTATGCTTTCGGAATCCGCATTGGGCAGCTGTTAAAAGACTGCAGGATTCCAGCCACCAAGCTAAACGGCAATTCACTATACGCTCCAGAACTTTACATACACTACTCGTGAGAGAAATGGGCCGATAGCTAGAGGGGAGAAGTTTGTCCTTTCCACGTTTCGGAACAGGAACGACGATAGCTTCCCGCCATCGTCTGGGAAAAGCACTGTCGGTCCAAATTCGATTATAAAGGCGAAGGAGGTAACGCAGACTGTGGGTTGATAAATGCAGCAACATTTGGACGTGGGTACCATCTGGTCCTGGGGCGAGAGGAGCGAGAGGAAGAGAGTGCATGTTGGAGTTCCCGCATGGAGGAAACAGTATTATAGCTTTCGCGATTTTGAGAGGAGAAAGCAAGAGGTTGCACTTCCGCTGCACGTTTCTTCGGGAGAAACGCTGGCGGGTAATTTGAAGAATTCTAAATCTCAGCAAAGTGTTGACCCAATGAGTTAGAAATTGCGACAGGGTCCTCTAACTTATCATGTGCGACAGTTAGCCCAGAGACCGGGGAGAAACTAGGTGCGCCAGATAACCGTCTAATCCGACTGCAAACTTTCGAGGAGGGAGTGAAGGTGTTACATGAGCTAGTAAAGAATTTCCAGCTTGCCTTCTTGCTATCGTGGATGACACGACGGCATCGCGCACGGAACTACTTATAGCGGGTACAGTTGACCAAAGTAGGATGGTGGCGGAAAACGCGAAGAGCACGTCGCCGCTCACGTTTTGGGTCACGGCATGCCTCGTTCCACCAAGGAACTGGGGGGCGCTGGGGCAATTCGGAGGTGCGTGGTATTGAACGTTCCGCAGCTGTAAGAATAACGTCTGTAATATGAATGACCTCATCGGCGACGCTAGGAAAGTCACGGTCATCGAATGTCGCTAGAGACGAAAAATGTGTCCAATCGGCTTGGGCAAACTTCCAGTGTCTCGGGCGCATATATCGCAGTTGTGGCTGCAATCGAAGGACACATGGAAAGTGGTCACTCGAGTGTGTATCATCAAGGGCGAACCATTCGAAGCCCCGAGCTAGCGGAACAGTACCGACCGAAAGGTCCAAATGAGAGAAATTTGTCGTGGAGGCAGACAGAAATGTATGGTCCCCAGGGTTGAGGCAAACTAGATCCGCTTGGTGGAAGACGTCTAACAATAGTGAGCCACGTGGACAAGGATGTGGAGATCCCCAAAGCGGGTAGTGGGCATTGAAGTCCCCAACCAGCAAATCGGGGTGTGGAAGCTGACCAAGAAGATGAAGGAGATCAGCTCATGCCATTGATGTGGACGATGGAATGTATACAGTACAAAGAGAGAAGGTGTATCCAGAAAGGGAAAGACGGACAACAACTGCTGGGAAGGAAGTGTTTTAGGGGATTGGGTGATAATGGAGAGAATTATGGAGAAGAATCATTAGTCCCCCATGTGCTGGAGTGCCTTCAACAAGGGGAGATCAAATTGGACTGACTAAAAATGGGGGAAGACAAAGCGGTCGTGGGGACACAGCTTTGTTTCCTGAAGACAGAAGATGACCAGCGATTAGGATCGTAGGAGGATCGTCAATTCATCCCGATTGGCTCTAATGCCTCCGATATTCCAATGGATAATGGACATAGGGTGGACAGAAAATGGAAGAATGTGACCAAGGTTGCCGTCAACTCAACAACTGCTCAGAGCTTGTGACCGACAGCATGAAACGGCACTCAGCCGAAGGCAAAAGATCCTGATCCATAGGTTGTTCAGGAGAAGCTCCTGCCACAAGCGATTGGCCGGTTCATTGGCCGCCAGCAGTGCGCTTCGGCGACACAGAAGACGGCAGAGGGCCGTTACCGCCAGGTGGTGCTGTAGATGAGACACGCCTTGGCGGAGAAGGAGAGGAACTGGGTTTCTTATTAGGTTTCTTGGAAACATGATGTTTAGATGAATGAGGAAACGATGGTTGTGAAGTTGGGGTACATAAAAAATCTTCACGAGTATGCTCTTTTTGGAAGTCTGGGTGTCTGACTGTTGGGATCGAGATTTAGCATAACCCGATGAAGGGTTAGCCATAGACTGAACAGGCGAAAGTGCGGTGGTTGAACGGGCGCTCTTTGCGCTGGCGGATCTGACGACCGTGTCACTAAAGGTGAGATGACAAGTCTGCGTGGCTGCCTCTTTGTTGGCCGAGGAGAGGCAAGGACAGTGCTGTATTTTCCTGTCTGAGGCACAGTGGGCTTTCGACTTGCGAATAATCTTCGAGCAGCAAAGGTCGACACCTTTTCCTTCACTCAGATTTCCTGAATGAGCTTTTCGTCTTTAAAAATGGGGCAATCTCGAGAGGAAGCAGCGTTGTCACCCATACAGTTGATGCAACGAGGGGATGGAGGTGGACAAGCACCCTCATGGGCATCCTTGCCAAACGTAACATATTTGGCCGGGTTTTAACTGGACTCGCTGGTGTGATTGAACCGCTGGCACCAATAGCAACACGTAGGGTTTAGGACGTAGGGGCAAACGGAAATTATCTCATAGCCCGCTTTTATTTTCGATGGGAGTTGAACTTTGTCAAACGTGAAGAAGACGGTGCGGGATTGAATGAGGTTCGTGTCAAACCTTTTCATAACGCTATGAACAGCCGTTATGCCCTGGTCAGACAGGTAGTGCTGAATTACCTCATCAGACAATTCGTCGAGGGAGTGTGTATAAACGAATCCACGTGGGGAATTTGAAGTGCGGTGCGCTTCAACCCAAACAGGGAAGGTGTGGAGCAGTGATGCACGCAGCAATTTTTGTGCCTGGAGGGCACTGACTGTTTCTAACAAAAAGATGCTATTTCGTAATCTGGAACAAAATTAAAAGACCTGCAATTGCGTCGACACCTTTCTGAATAATGAAACGGTTGACCATGGAGAATTCGTGACCTTCGTCAGACCAAGACGCTACAAGGAACTGTGGCAACGATGGAAGAACTGTCTGTGGCTGAGACTTGGTGAACTTACGCTTGTGAGCAGACATAGTGGAAGATGAGGAAACCATTGCGGAAGAATCCCCCATTATTACCGGCGTTTCCGATGGCGCGCTCCTCCCTTGTGGGGGCCTCTCTGAGGGCACTCCCGCCTTAGGTGATTGTTCACACCTCAGGTCACACCTCCCGACAAACGGACGGAGGGACCAATCGGCACCTTCGGAAGGTATCAGCTCGGGAAATCACCCCTCCCTGGGCCTGGCCGTTACCAGGGGATACGTACGTGTCCTACCTGTCTACCTGGGGGGGGGGGGGGGGGAATTACGCGATACCCCGTCACCAGCTACGCACGAAAATGCATGGGTCGGCCTTCAGACACGCACAGGGAGGACGAAAGAGAGAGGGGAGGGCAAAGAAGGGGGGGAAAACCGCGAAAGGGGGGGAAAACCGCGAAAGGGGGGGAAAAACCGCGAAAGGGGGGGAAAAACCGCGAAAGGGGGGGAAAAACCGCGAAAGGGGGGGAAAAACCGCGAAAGGGGGGGGAAAACCGCGAAAGGGGGGGAAAAACCGCGAAAGGGGGGGAAAAACCGCGAAAGGGGGGGAAAAACCGCGAAAGGGGGGGAAAAACCGAGAAAGGGGGGGGAAAACCGCGAAAGGGGGGGAAAAACCGCGAAAGGGGGGGAAAAACCGCGAAAGGGGGGGAAAAACCGCGAAAGGGGGGGAAAAACCGCGAAAGGGGGGAAAAACCGCGAAAGGGGGGAAACAAAGAAAGGGGGGAAACAAAGAAAGGGGGGAAACAAAGAAAGGGGGGAAACAAAGAAAGGGGGGAAACAAAGAAAGGGGGGAAACAAAGAAAGGGGGGAAACAAAGAAAGGGGGGAAACAAAGAAAGGGGGGAAACAAAGAAAGGGGGGAAACAAAGAAAGGGGGGAAACAAAGAAAGGGGGGGAAACAAAGAAAGGGGGGGAAACAAAGAAAGGGGGGGAAACAAAGAAAGGGGGGGAAACAAAGAAAGGGGGGGAAACAAAGAAAGTGGGGGGGAACAAAGAAAGTGGGGGGAAAGCAAAGAAAGGGGTGAAAGCAAAGAAAGGGGTGAAAGCAAAGAAAGGGGTGAAAGCAAAGAAAGGGGTGAAAGCAAAGAAAGGGGTGAAAGCAAAGAAAGGGGGGAAAAAAGCAAAGAAAGGGGGGAAAAAGCAAAGAAAGGGGGGAAAAAAGCAAAGAAAGGGGGGAAAAAAGCAAAGAAAGGGGGGAAAAAAGCAAAGAAAGGGGAGAAAAAAGCAAAGAAAGGGGGGAAAAAGCAAAGAAAGGGGGGAAAAAAGCAAAGAAAGGGGGGAAAAAAGCAAAGAAAGGGGGGAAAAAAGCAAAGAAAGGGGGGAAAAGCAAAGAAAGGGGGGAAAAGCAAAGAAAGGGGGGAAAAGCAAAGAAAGGGGGGAAAAGCAAAGAAAGGGGGGAAAAGCAAAGAAAGGGGGGAAAAGCAAAGAAAGGGGGGAAAAGCAAAGAAAGGGGGGAAAAGCAAAGAAAGGGGTTGTAAACAAAGAAAGGGGTTGTAAACAAAGAAAGGGGTTGTAAACAAAGAAAGGGGTGGAAAACAAAGAAAGGGGTGGAAAACAAAGAAAGGGGTGGAAAACAACGAAAGGGGTGGAAAACAACGAAAGGGGTGGAAAACAACGAAAGGGGTGGAAAACAACGAAAGGGGTGGAAAACAACGAAAGGGGTGGAAAACAACGAAAGGGGTGGAAAACAACGAAAGGGGTGGAAAACAACGAAAGGGGTGGAAAACAACGAAAGGGGTGGAAAACAACGAAAGGGGTGGAAAACAACGAAAGGGGTGGAAAACAACGAAAGGGGTGGAAAACAACGAAAGGGGTGGAAAACAACGAAAGGGGTGGAAAACAACGAAAGGGGTGGAAAACAACGAAAGGGGTGGAAAACAACGAAAGGGGTGGAAAACAACGAAAGGGGTGGAAAACAACGAAAGGGGTGGAAAACAACGAAAGGGGTGGAAAACAACGAAAGGGGTGGAAAACAACGAAAGGGGTGGAAAACAACGAAAGGGGTGGAAAACAACGAAAGGGGTGGAAAACAACGAAAGGGGTGGAAAACAACGAAAGGGGTGGAAAACAACGAAAGGGGTGGAAAACAACGAAAGGGGTGGAAAACAACGAAAGGGGTGGAAAACAACGAAAGGGGTGGAAAACAACGAAAGGGGTGGAAAACAACGAAAGGGGTGGAAAACAACGAAAGGGGTGGAAAACAACGAAAGGGGTGGAAAACAACGAAAGGGGTGGAAAACAAAGAAAGGGGTGGAAAACAAAGAAAGGGGTGGAAAACAAAGAAAGGGGTGGAAAACAAAGAAAGGGGAAAACAAAGAAAGGGGAAAACAAAGAAAGGGGAAAACAAAGAAAGGGGAAAACAAAGAAAGGGGAAAACAAAGAAAGGGGAAAACAAAGAAAGGGAGAAAAAACAAAGAAAGGGGAAAACAAAGAAAGGGAAATGAAAGAAGAGAGGTCTCAAACGCCGCTGCGGAGAAAAGGGTAAAGAGAAGAGGTAAGGAAAAGAGGACAAAGGAAGGATGAAGAGATACAAGCAGAGAAGGCGAAGAATGCATTACATTTATGAGCGTCCGTCTCCGGACATAGGCACAAACCATACTCCCAGAGGGGTGAAGGGGAAGGAATGAGCCAGTGGTGAGGGGGGGGGGGGGCGGCAAAGATGGGGGATACAGAAGGATGCGGGAAAGGAAGGTATGCAAGCCTAGAAAGGAAGGAGAGCCACATTAGCTCGGGGTCCCGTGCTCGCTACGCACGTATCCACAAAAGAGTTGTGGACCCCCTGGGGGGATCAGGGGGAATGTTAGCCAGTTCTCAGCTCTCCGGTTTCTGAGACTGGAAGGCCATATCTTCCAAAGGAAAGTCCCATCAGAGAGGGAGAGAGCTCACCAATCCAAAGATTTAGCTACCACTTTCTTGGACTTTGAATTACTTTTTGAATGACGTTTTCCTTTACAGATGGGTTAGATGTATGGCTTAGTTTGCTTCTGATGGTGGGTAGCAGTATGTGGTTTAGGTGGTGAAGCCCACTGCTGATGCCTGTCGAAGACTACAGTTTGAAGTGGAGCGTTTCCCTCACAGGTACTCCAACAAGTGCATGTGCTCATATTTTAATTTGTGGTCTGAGATTGTGTTGAGGCATCACACTCAGTGATTGGCATCTTAAGGTCTCATGTAAAAGAAGTAGCAAGAACCTGAGGTTGCATAGCTTCGAAAGCTTTTATAGCTTCACCATAGGGTATGCATCCCTTGACTTTCAACTCCTGAATTTTCTGTTCCTTGTTGTAAACCTCACACTTCTTGCTCCACACTGGGTGATCCTTGGAGCAGTTTACATATTTTGCAAGAAGTATACAAGAATTGCCTGATTCATGAGCTGAGCCTCCACAATGGCCACATGTAGCCCTCTCATTACATCCCATAGAAGTACAGCCAAATTATTCTGATTTTTAGCACCGCTCTGGGTTAGGAACAAACAGGCAAACCTCAAGACAGATATAGCCTGCATGGCTATGTTCAGTTAATTCCGGAGAGTTAGTATAAATTTTGCAGATTTTTCCAACTTGCCATTGACTCAGCTCACATGGTTCTGCACTTCCGTAATGCCCACAATTTTCTGTTCTTTGTGTAACTCTGTGGGCTCTGCCTCCATTATATTGGAACAGGTAACAACACCCTTACTAAAGTTAAGGGTGTTATGCAACTCAGCCTCTAGTGCATATTCATCTATGGCCTTGCATCCCGGAAGCTTAGATACCTGGTTTGAATTAGCAGTTTCAACTAGAAGTGTTCCATAACAAAGTTATTTTACTCATTTTCAGGACCAAGCAATACCTTTCAATGCCTTGAGATTATAGAAAGGGAAGGCCTTCTCAAAGGTTCCTCCTGTTCTCTTTATTACAATGAAAGTGTTAGGGCACACTAATGCCCTGTTACTATGATTCTGAGACTTCTTTTTCGGAGGACTGGCCAACCAAGCTCTCTTTGATGAGTGGGTGTAGGTACTATCTGATGGTACCTCTGTTCCACAGGGATCCCAGCAGATGCTAGAGAAACAACCATCAACCCATGCCGAGCACTGTATGCCTGAGAAAGACATACAACTGCAGGGCAGCAGGTGCCCCCAGAGGTTGCTCATTTGAGACTGTGTTCCTCAACAGTCATTCACCTCACCAGCACATAGCACACCATGAGGTTAAGGTTTTTTTTATATATATAGAGGTGTGTACCTTCCTGGCAGTCCAGGTGGTGAAGCCAAGGCTCCCATTCTCCAAAACACTCAACATTCCAGGGCTGCAATGCAGGGTTGTTACTGAATCATGCCCAGAACTTACAGTAACAGAGGACTGATGGCACTCACCAGTCCCCAGCTCAGGAACTCAGGATTGTCAAGCTTGTTCCCAGCAATTAAATGTTGAGCCCCTGGTGGAGGAGGAGGAGGAGGAGGAGGAGGAGTAGTATTTGTCACAGCAGACAAAAAAAATCAAATCCACCAAGACAAACACTGAAGCTGCATGTGGGATTGATTGGGCAATGCTCAGTATCTGGGATGGGCATAAAATGATAATTGGATCCTTTTATCTCCCACCAGACTTATCTGCTGCTGCAACTGAAAACTCCATAGAGTACCGCAATTCATTTGTATGCAAGTTCCCTAATCACACTTTAATCATTGCTGGAGACTTAAATGACCCAACTATTAACTGGGAAAATTACAATTTTGTTAATGAGGGGCATGATAAGACATACTGTGAAACTTCACTAAATGCCTTCTCTGAAAACTACCTAGAACCGATAGTTAGGAACCCTACTCATGTTGGAAATACATTGGATCTGCTGACAGACAGACCTGATCTCTTTGAGGATGCTGACAAAGAAACTTGGGTCAGTGAACTGATGTGGTTGTAGCAACAATGATTACCAAACTACAAAGGACAACTACAACAAGCAGAAAGATATGTTGTGTAAAGTAGATAAAAAACATCAGCAGTGTCATATCTCAAGAGGAACTTTAAGCTTTCAGCACAGGTCAGGAGCATCTAGAGGAACTATGGCAGAAGTTCAAAAGAATAGTTGACCATGCACTGTATAGATATTTACCTAGTAGAACAGTTCATAATGGGAGGACTCTCCATGGTATGCAGCCACTGTAAAGAAACTTCTAAAGAAACAGAGGCTGCTGCATAATAGCTGTAAAATAGAACACTGGAGTATAGACACAGAGATGCTGAATGAAACACATCTGGCTGTCAAAAGAGCAATGCATATTGCCTTCAGTGACTACCATAGCATAATATTGTCAAATGACATTTAAAAAATCAAAAATTCTGCTCATATGTAAAGGCTGTAAGTGGTACTGAAGTTCAAATCCATTCCCTAGAGAATGAGATAGGAACTGAAACTGAGGGCAGCAAAGCGAAAGCTGAAATGATTAACTCCATTTTCAAAACCCAGGAGAATTGCCCAAATTTAATCCTCGTATAATTGAAAAGTTGAATTAAATCAACAGTACTTCAAGCCTGATGGAACCCCATCATATTCTATACTGAATTTGCAGATGAGTTAGCCCCTATTCTCACTACAATCTATCATATCTGCCCCGAGCAAAAAACCATGCCCACTAATTGGAAAATGGCACAGGTCACACCTGTCTATGAGAAGGGTAGCAGATGTGACCCAGAAAACTACCATCCAAAATCGTTGATGTTAATTTGATGTAGACGCTTAGAACATACTCTGACCTCAAACATGATAATGTACCTTGAACAGAATGACCTCCTCAATGCCAACCAGCTCAGTTTTTGAAAACACCGATCATGTGTAAACCAACTCACACTTTGCTCACATGACATACTGAAAGCTTTGGATCGAGTCAATCATTTAGATGAAATGTTTCTTGATTTCCAAGAATCATTTGACTCACCTATGCTTATTGTCAAAAGTATGATCATATGGGATACAAAGTGAAATTTGTGACTGTATTGAGGACTTTTTGGTAGGAATGGCACAGCATGTTACCTTGGATGGAGACTCATCATCAGATCTAGAAGTAACTTGGGGTGTGCCCCAGAGTAGTGTGCTGGGTCCCTGGCTGTTCTTGCTGTATATTAATGACCTCACAGGCAATATTAATAGTAAAACCCAGCTTTTTGCATGAGATGCAGTTGTTCAAGTGTGTGTGACCTCTACCAGATGGGACTAACAGGGGATATTGAATGTCTACAAAGAATGGCACCACAAATGGTCACAGGTTTGTTTATTCCCCGATGGAGTGTCACAGAGATACTGAAGGAACTGAAATGGCAGACTTTTGAAGACAAACTATCCTGCCGATAGACTATTAAAGTTTCAAGAACCAGCTAGGGATATACTACAAACATCTATGTACTGTTCAAACAGGGATCGTGAGAATAAGATGATGATAATTATCAAATGATCACAGGCATCCACACAATCTTTCTTCTCACATTCCATACATGGATGGAAAGGAAGATACCTTAATAATGGGTAAAATGGGATGTAAACTCTGCCGAGCAGCTCACAGTTGTTTGCAGAATATAGAAAAGGAAACATGACATCAAAACTGAGGGCTTAAAGTTAATGTGTAAGAGTGCAGCTCAACAGAGCTACCATCAATGGATGAATTCTCTATTGTTGGTTCATTCAAGCATGTAATACGGAAGCTGTTAGAACAGTTTCTCTGTAAAATTTTAAAGCTTCTTCACATTTTGTCCTTGCAAATCACTATGGTGAGCAGGGCATAACTGGACTGAGGCAACCAGAGAACTAGGGGTACACTGGCACCCACTAGAATGAAATAATTAAATAATGAAAAATTGAAATGCATCTGGAATATACGCGTATCATATACACACATAAGCGCGCATATCACATACGCGCGCATATCACATACGCGCGCATATCACATGTGAAGTGTGTACTGTAAAATCCACCTTCCTTCAGGAAATGTATGGCTTCCTTAGCTACTAACTCATCATCCCATGTGTTTGGGGTAGTGTGGTAGACAAGTTGATGGCTCATCTCACATCAACTAGCAGGGCACATTCTACAGAATAATGAGTTGGTATAAGATGACGAGCACAGCTGCATCAAGGGGTGTCCTTTTTAATAAAGGACCCTATGGGAAACACTGTAGTGGCCACTATGCAGCCAATGGAGTAAAATTGCACCTTTCTGAGTGACCTGGAGTGACATATCCCCTACCTCAGCGGTCACACCAGTTACTCTCAGCTTGCTGACAGCTGTTGTAGCCTGCCATTCATATCCCAGGCTTTCAAAATGTTATGTTGCAGCTGACATCTTAGGTCTCTCTCTAGTACACATATTCAAGTTTGCCTCTTTAGCTGATTTGTCAGAGTTCATTTCATAGAAAACCCACATTGCTCTGTGTCCAGATGAATGTTAGTACTCTGGAACTGTGTATGTCATCTACTAAGCCATGGATGTTCACTTCTGAAATGTATGAGGTGATATGTCCTTTGTAAGTAGCTCACGTAGTCCCTACAAACCGGTCGTCCTTTGTGGTGACTGTTTCAATAAACTGCAGAGCCTGGCCATGATGACCAACTCTCCAGTGCGTACACTGTATGCATGAGGCAGAAAATACATTCTGCATGTGAGAAAACACAACCAAACCTGCCATTAACTTTCAGTCTGTCGATGTATATGCTTGTCGAATTAGGGTAGTTGTGGGGAACTGAACACTAGTTACCTGAGGGTGGTGGATTTGCATTTTTCCTATGGCCACAAGAGAGACCAATTTGAATCATAAGGCTGGAGGCATATCACAGGAGATGCTGAGAAGGAATTATGTATACAGGCAAGAGGGGCCCAATCC
The DNA here is from genome assembly GCF_023898315.1 of Schistocerca nitens. Classification (NCBI taxonomy): domain Eukaryota; kingdom Metazoa; phylum Arthropoda; class Insecta; order Orthoptera; family Acrididae; genus Schistocerca; species Schistocerca nitens. Next base: position 1,135,485,279 of record NC_064615.1, on the reverse strand, counting down.
TCGCGTACAGCTTCCAATCTTATCTCAACAGTTCTAACCATTTTTGGACGATTCAGAATGAGTATGAACTGTTAGTTGTGAAACAGAGTTGACTAACATAGATGTTTAGGCATGTGGCAAATTTAGATTGAATTCTTCACCAAGAGCTGCTGGCACTTGACCCTCTATAGTGGGATACCAATTCCAGCAGTATGTTGTGTATGGGGCTCTTCGCAGAAAGTGCCAGCCGCCAACTGCACACCATTGAGGCGGATAGGGTCTAACAAGCTCAGTATTGATGGTGGTATTGAATCACAAGCAACACATCCATAGATCATGTGGGATAAAATCAAAGCTCTGCAAAATTGCAGGAGAGGTGTGCAGTTGGGGCTCCAGGTAGTGCTGCTGAAAAATCTGATGGTATTGAGTTTCTGCGTGCAATTTGGAGAAACTACTAACAAACACTAAATCATTCACCATTCTGAAACATCTGAAGTTCAATCTTCATACAAAGTCAAATATTATGTGGACACAGTGAAGAATTACATACCACAGACATTGTCAACACAATGAAAACTGTAACTTTGGAGAAGTTTAAATCCTCTTGAGACAAAGTGATTCATAATGTACATAATGTGAGAACTGTTGTGTATCACAGTAAGTGAAACTAAAGATAAAAGTATCATTTATGAATGTCAGAGCTAGAGTAGTGCTGGACAAGGAACGTCAAATATCCCTCTGACTTTCCCAAATGAAATAAGATGAGGTATATCAGTTCATCATCATGTCTCAGTAGAAAATAATTGCAGTAATGACACAGTAGCAAGATAAGAGATGCAGTTTTGAAAACTTTGATGATGCACCAGTAAATGTTGAAGACAAAACTGATATGCCTGGGAAAAAATGTACATTTTAATACAGCTGATGTTCCATTGCTGGAAATTTTGTAATTTATTTGTGTGAAACATCTGATTACATGCATTGCATTTGGTAGTACAACAAACACAGCAGTACACAATCTATGCTATAAAAGATACTGAAGCATACACTAAATTATTTTACATATTATATATTAGATTTTAGTGTCTATTTCAGGCTGTAGTAGCATTGCTAGGTGAGCTATGATTTGATGCATTTAGAATTTTTGAGTACTTAAACAGCTGTGCATTGAAATATTTCGCATTTGCAATTCTTTTTCAACCTCTGTCTGCCATATGGTAATTTTCTACTTGTACCGAGTTATGTTCATGAATTTCTGTTTTATGACATGTATATTTCGTGTCTTCTACAGCCAGTACTATTGTTTCAAATACATACATAGAACAGACAGTCATTATTTTAAAATCTATTAATTCACTGAAAGACATTCTTGCATCTTTTTACCTAATATTCTCAAAGCTCATTTCTGCAGCTTAAAAACTCTGCCCAACTGAGGTATTGAAGTCCCACCCAATAATACCGCATCATATGGAAGAAAGGGATGCATTAAACTGAAATGCATTACGCGTAGCCTCATTGTTGGGTGTTGACATATAGAGCCATTCTTTTTGAAACATGTAAGCTGGATATTAGCCTTACAAACACACATTGGCAACTTCATGGGTCCATAATAGTTTTCTGTCTAGACATATACCTACAAATATATCTAAAAACAAAGATGATGTGAGTTACCAAATGAAAGCGCTGGCAGGTTGATAGATACACAACATACACACAAAATTCAAGCTTTTGCAAATAACGGTTGCTTCATCAGGAAAGAGGGAAGGAGAGCGAAAGACGAAAGGATGGGGGCTTTAAGGGAGAGGGTAAGGAGTCATTCCAATTCCGGGAGCGGAAAGACTTACCTTAGGAGGAAGAAAGGGCGCGATGATGTGACTTACCAAATGAAAGCACTGGCAGGTTGATAGATACACAAACATACACACAAAATTCAAGCTTTCGCAACAACGGTTGCTTCATTAGGAAAGAGGGATGGAGAGGGAAAGACGAAAGGATGTGGGTTTTAAGGGAGAGGGGCGAGAGGGGCGAGAGGGGCGGAGAGCGGGGGGAGAGCGGGGGCAGAGCGGGGGCAGAGCGGGGGCAGAGCGGGGGCGGAGCGGGGGCGGAGCGGGGGCAGAGCGGGGGCGGAGCGGGGGCGGAGCGGGGCGGAGCGGGGGCGGAGCGGGGGCGGAGCGGGGGCGGAGCGGGGGCGGAGCGGGGGCGGAGCGGGGGCGGAGCGGGGGCGGAGCGGGGGCGGAGCGGGGGCGGAGCGGGGGCGGAGCGGGGGCGGAGCGGGGGCGGAGCGGGGGCGGAGCGGGGGCGGAGCGGGGGCGGAGCGGGGGCGGAGCGGGGGCGGAGCGGGGGCGGAGCGGGGGGCGGAGCGGGGGCGGAGCGGGGGCGGAGCGGGGGCGGAGCGGGGGCGGAGCGGGGGCGGAGCGGGGGCGGAGCGGGGGGAGAGGGGGGGAGAGGGGGGAGAGGGGGGGAGAGGGGGGAGAGGGGGGAGAGGGGGGGAGAGGGGGGAGAGGGGGGGAGAGGGGGGAGAGGGGGGAGAGGGGGGAGAGGGGGGAGAGGGGGGAGAGGGGGAGAGGGGGGAGAGGGGGAGAGGGGGGAGAGGGGGGAGAGGGGGGAGAGGGGGGAGAGGGGGGAGAGGGGGGAGAGGGGGGAGAGGGGGGAGAGGGGGGAGAGGGGGGGAGAGGGGGGAGAGGGGGGAGAGGGGGGAGAGGGGGAGAGGGGGGAGAGGGGGAGAGGGGGGAGAGGGGGGAGAGGGGGAGAGGGGGAGAGGGGGGAGAGGGGGGAGAGGGGGGAGAGGGGGGAGAGGGGGGAGAGGGGGGAGAGGGGGAGAGGGGGGAGAGGGGGGAGAGGGGGGAGAGGGGGAGAGGGGGGAGAGGGGGAGAGGGGGAGAGGGGGGAGAGGGGGGAGAGGGGGGAGAGGGGGGAGAGGGGGGAGAGGGGGGAGAGGGGGAGAGGGGAGAGGGGGGAGAGGGGGAGAGGGGGAGAGGGGGGAGAGGGGGGAGGAGGGGGGAGAGGGGGGAGAGGGGGGAGAGGGGGGAGAGGGGGGAGAGGGGGGAGAGGGGGGAGAGGGGGGAGAGGGGGAGAGGGGGGAGAGGGGGGAGAGGGGGGAGAGGGGGAGAGGGGGGAGAGGGGGGAGAGGGGGGAGAGGGGGGAGAGGGGGGAGAGGGGGGAGAGGGGGGAGAGGGGGAGAGGGGGGAGAGGGGGAGAGGGAGGAGAGGGAGGAGAGGGAGGAGAGGGAGGAGAGGGAGGAGAGGGAGGAGAGGGAGGAGAGGGTGGCAGAGAGAGAGAGGGGGGGCAGCAGCAGAGAAAACACACAGCAATGAGCAGTGTCAGGTCCAATGAGGATTTCAATGACAATGTAATAAGTTTATATTCAGAATTCAGCTCCAGCAGTATAACAAAATTATCAAGTTTTTGGAAATATCTTTGATGTGCAGCAATATGTACACTGCGTATTTTCATATTACTACAGCACACATTTCAATTCCACCAAACACCCAATGTTACTTTCCAAATCATTGAAATCGAGATTTCAATGCGCTTTTGTAAGCCGTTCGTAGCTCATGTCATGTGATCTCCCCAGCCCAGCCGATGACAGTGGATATTCAGAGCATAGGACACGTGATTTAGTCAGCCAACAGAAACATCACTGTCAAGTAGCACGAACACACAAACAGGGAAAGTTAATAGTTTAAATTAATATACATAGTGTTGCTACAAGAAAAGCAAGGCTTTCACATATAATATTGGTCTCAAGCTGCAAGAGAAGCTAAGCTTTCACATATACTGTTGGTCTTTTTTGCGCGTGTTACACTGTAAGATATATTACACAAATGTGCCAGTAAAATTTTTAGTAATGACATAAATGTCTGATCTTCAGGGTTAGAAATTACTCTAAATGGCTCGTCATCAAAGTAGATTTTTAAATGAGAGTCAAACGCTCTGTGATTTAATGAATTCATGGTACATTCTTGCACATAGCTCAACTTATGTAAAAGGATATTTACTTTGAATTAATGCTTTTCAAACCACCATTCGCAATATTTTCCCGCGACCTATTAGAAATAGGTTCGTTTCAGCAGTTGCCAGAGAGTGCAGATAGCAAGCGAGACCGTGCTTGGGTAGCTGTCATGACATAGGAAGTCCATATGCACGTACGTGTAAAACATTGAAAGATCATACATTATGTCATAAGAGAAACAAGACATCAGAGGATACTGCAGGAGCATTGGAATTTCGTGAACCATATTAAAATGTGCACATTTAAAGTGCATACTTAAAGTGTACATTCGTATGTCCACATTCGTATGAAACTAGCCCGTACTGTCTAACTAAACATTTCGTTTCAAATACATTGACTGCCTCTGCGGAAAAGGTTAACAAAAGCCTAATTTCTTTAGCAAACAGGCAAAAATAACATCATTGGTTCCACAAAGTGATTAATGCTTGACTGTCTGAAAGATGGAAATAAAATCTGAAACTAATGACATATTCAGCCTTCCGTAATTATGTTGTGTGTTTTAATTCACTTGATAGCTCCCAGCCACAGATATCCATTTTGTTTTCATTTGACGCGAGAGTAAACGAAGGGGAAACAGCAAAATGACTACCGCTAAATGTAAACACAGGCCACGTGGAGACAACGCACTATAGCTCAGATTGCTCTGCACATCAGTCCCGGATCTACGACATACGCAAAAAGGGTCATTACATACATAAGCTCCGTCTTGAGGCCACAAGTGGCCCTTCCGGGACCGTGTCATCTTCCGAGGAGGATGCGGATAAGGAGGGGCGTGTGGTCAGCACACCGCACTCCCGACCGTTAGGACGTATTCTTCGACCGAAGCCGCTACTAATCGGTCGAGTAGCTCCTCAATTGGCATCACGAGGCTGAGTGCACCCCGAAAAATGGCAACAGCACATGGCGGCGGGATGGTGACCCATCCAAGCGCCGGCCACGCCCGACAGCGCTTAACTTCGGTGATCTCACGGGAACCGGTGTAGCCACTGCGGCAAGGCCGTTGCCGGCAAAAAGGGTCATTACTAAAACAAATCTAATTTTCAAAATATGTTCATCTTGTAGTGCACATCTTTCTGAAAAGTCTGAAACATAAAACATATGTATTCAAGAAAATGTAAGACATATCATTTGGTCTTAAGTATGCCAAAGTGCAGTGCCATGCCAAGCATTTTTCTACCGCACGTCTAAACTATATTCAGGAGAGTGGAAATTGAAATGTCCTCTGGCGCCTCTCTTGCTCCGAATCGGCCGGTTTGACAGCCTGCCCCTCATTAAAAAAATCTCACAATTAATAGCGGATGGGATTATTTGTAATCGAGAGAACAAGAACTCTTCAGAAAATCTGAACTCTTTATTGCCTAATAGCTAATAATTTGCTGTTTTGCGTGACACAAAATTAAATGTAGGATATATAAAACCAATACTGACAAGAGGTAAGCAAGAAATTACACATTTCTTCAAACCTCATTTTCTAGCATTTCTTTCTCTCTAATCTTGCTACTTCAGCTTTACATGGCGTGCTTTCCCTTCTGCTAAAGAATCTATTACCTCATCAAAGTTCGTCAAACGTTTTGCTACATGAAAAATCAAAAGGTCGTTATCTATTACTGAAAAAGCTTTTAATACAAATACTACCCGAGACTGGTGTGGTTTCTCGATCTGATTACGTCTATTTTGTCACTGTCTGCTAGGTAAAACAAAATAGGCCTTTCTAATACGGCAGCAATTTTGTGACACACCAAATAAACAAGACTGTTTTGGCACAAATGGCCATTTTTATAACACGACAGAATGTAATCCAATAAGTACCAATATCCAATGCTCATTAGGCCTACTACGAGCAAAAAGCTATATGTTCGGAAAGAGTTTCACATTTCATTCATACACACCAGCTTCTCAAGCATGAGATCGAAAAGTAGTATTACGAAATTTTTATATAAATTTGGAATCACCTTATTCTTCCATAATTTGTGTGATGTCTCCGTTTCTTCTCCTTCCTCATTCTAACAAACAATCTTGTCATCAAAAACTCTGTAGCTATTGCTGCCACTGTCAAAATTTGTTCGCCGATTAACTTCACTAACCCTGCCAGAATCACGGGTTTAGTTATCCCACGATTATTTCCTGGTTAGGCGTTATTACGTGTCCGAACAACACGTTTTCCGTGCTACTTCCAGAATAGAACTTATGTGGCTGCTAGCCGGGGCTATACTACTGGTCCTTACTAGTGTAGCGATCTGGCCAAAAATTTTCTGTCAAAATTTCGTTTTCTTGGATACACCGAGAAGATAATACGTAATCTTTCTCACCTGTTATTCCTGTCAGTCCTTTATTTCCACTCTGGTAGTCTGAATCTATGGATTTTGCTAGTAGTTATAACAACACTGATTATTCACAAACCTAATAAACCACATAATCAGACAGCGATTGGCATTCATCCGTTCAGCTTTACTCTCTCAGCTCGTATAGCCCCGTCCCCTATTGTCTGCAGAAAGTTTATTTCTAGATGCAATGAGGATTCGCCTGACAGAGACATCACATACACTATGCATGCACTCAAAAGTCAACTTATGATTCATTCAAAAATCAACTTAAAATGTGTTCAAATATGTTCAAAAACCAACAGGGAAGCGTTTCAAAATGATATGAATAATCGATAGGCAAATGTGCACTGGATGCTAGGTGCTTTGTGAAACAAGTTGTTTTCCTCAAGAATATGAATCTGGCACCCCCTTTTCCCAGTAGCATCTAGCTGCTTGCTGCGACTGCTTGTACAGCCAACAACCACATTTCTGTTTCCACAGTCTAGTTAGACTCTGCTACTACTCAAACGTAACTCAACTGTGCATGCACATGAGTCCGCTCGTGATTGCTAAAATAAAATCGACTGTAAACAGTTGTGACTTCACACTCATTGGAGGCAATTTGTTGTTATGAAGCACTGCATAGTCTTCCTAAAGCCCTTGACACATTTTCAGTTGACAGACACTTGCATGAGCGCTGTGTGTCATTGTTGTATATGTCACCTTTCCTTTGCAATTTATTTTCGTTTTTTTCTCTCGTTTATGTTTCATTGTTGAAGTATTATTCTGCAGTAGCGGGATACAGTAATATCCTTTGTTAGATTATCAGTTCTTACCAGTCAAAAATACATAAATTTAACTGAAAACTAAAACAATGAAATATTGCTGGAATTCTAAAAATATCCCGGGCTATTCCCAGTTTTCTCCCAGATGAAAAAATTCCCGGGTTTTTCCCGGATTTCCCGGTTGTCCCGGGTTGTATACACCCTGTTTCTCTACACTTGGGATTATTACTACTATGTTATCCATATGGGACATTGTGTGATGATCAAGCAATGGTGTGTTTGTACAATTCTCCTGCATGAATGCTTTCTTGAACACAAAATTCAAAATTTCAGCTTTTATTTTGCTATCTTAAACTGCCACACCAAACTGGTCAATGAATGACTGCAAATAAGATTTAACCCCAGACACTGATTTTACATAGAACCAGAATTTTCTTAGGTCCCCTGACATCTTTTTTGCTACAGTGTAACAGCAGTAGTAGTTGTGCACTTCACATCTTTTCATAGATGCATGAATCTTTCTTCTAATCTTTGCTTCAGTATTTTACTGATTTCATTATTAAACCCCAGTAGGTCTTTCCCAACCATAATTCACTTAATAGATACTAATTTCTCCAGAGCACAACTAGCAATCTGTTTAAACTTTACCTGTAATACCTCTACAACCATCATAAGGGAAATAAGCAATGTCAATGACTGGAATTCGGTAGGAGGAAAAGGGAGAGAAGGAAACGTAGTAGTTGAATATGGATTGGGGCTAAGGAATGAAAGAGGAAGCCGCCTGGCAGAATTCTGCACAGAGCATAAATTAACCATAGCTAACACTTGGTTCAAGAATCATGAAAGAAGGTTGTATACATGGAAGAACCCTGGAGATACTAAAAGGTATCAGATACATTATATACTGGTAAGACAGAGATTTCGGAACCAGGTATTAAATTGTAAGACATTTCCAGGGGCAGATGTGGACTGACCACAATCTATTGGTTATGACCTGTAGATTAAAACTGAAGAAACTGCAAAAAAGGTGGGAATTTAAGGAGATGGGACCTGGTTAAACTGAAAGAACTAGAGGTTGTACAGAGTTTCAGGGAGAGCATAAGGGAACAATTGACTGGAATGGGGGAAAGAAATACAGTATAAAATGGTTCAAATGGCTCTGAGCACTATGGGACTCAACTGCTGTGGTTATCAGTCCCCTAGAACTTAGAACTACTTAAACCTAACTAACCTAAGGACATCACACACATCCATGCCCGAGGCAGGATTCGAACCTGCGACCGTAGCAGTCCCACCGTTCCGGACTGCACGCCTAGAACCGCGAGACCACCGCGGCCGGCTAAATACAGTATAAGTAGAATTGGTAGGTTTGAGGGATGAAGTAGTGAAGACAGCAGAGTATCAAGTAGGTAAAAAGACAAGGGCTAGTAGAAATCCTTGGGTAACAGAAGATATATTGCATTTAATTGATGAAAGGAGAAAATGTGAAAATGAAGTCAATGAAGCAGGCAAAAAGGAATACAAACGTCTCAAAAACGAGATCAACAGGAAGTGCAAAATGGCTAAGCAGGGATGGATAGAGGACAAATGTAAGGATGTAGGGGCTTATCTCACTAGGGGTAAGATAGATACTGCCTACAGGAAAATTAAAGAGACCTTTGGAGAGAAGAGAACCACTTGCATGAACATCAAGAGCTCAGATGGAAACCCAGTTCTAAGCAAAGAAGGTTGGTTGGTTGGTTGGTTGGTTGGTTGAGGTTTAAGGGACCAAACAGCAAGGTCATCAGTCCCTTGTTTCAAATATACTCCATTCTGCTAACAGGACATCTCAGAAAAGTCAGAAAAATAAAACGGAAAAAGGGAAAAACGTAAAAGGGCAGTCACGTTGTCATTGGTAAAAAACAAATGAGGGAAGTCGGCAAGAGAACGAACCCAACACTATGCTGAAGCAGCATAGGCAACACCACCTGTGACTTAAAAGGTACAACTGCTATAATGCAGAAAGTACGTATGGGAATAGAAAGACTAACCAAGCCTTAAAAAAAAGCGGTAAAAACAGAGTAAAAGGGGAAGAAAAGAGGATTCCGGTCAGGGAGGTGAATCGGGAATCTCTGAACACTGCCTACAGTGGGAGACACCCAAACACTCACCGCCCTGCCCCAACACCAGAGAGAGATTAAAAACCTTAAAACTGAGGATAAAAACCACTCTCCCGGAGGAAACGGAGAACCAGAGAGACCATCCGGGAATCGTCAGCCAACATCAAAAGTAAAGTGTGGGGGAGTCTGTACTTAGCACGCAGAGCCAAAAGAAGAGGGCATTCAACCAAAATGTGGGCCACTGACTGGAAGGCTCCACAACCACATAGCGGGGGTGGCTCATCACGCAAAAGAAAAGCATGGGTCAGCCTGGTATGGTCAATGTGGAGATGACACAGTGTGGTCGAGTCCTTTCGGGAGAGGCGAAAGGAAGAACGCCATGGGCCTGGTGTCACCTTAATTGCACGAAATTTATTAGGCAGGGGAGTAGCCTCCCAAGAATTGGCCCATGACTGTGCCAAGTGGGATTTGATGTGAAGCCGTAAATCCACTGCAGTAGGGGTTACAGAAAACGGGGGGTAAGTAACTGCTCCCCCAGCCAAACGATCAGCAAGCTCATTACCCGGGATACCCGCATGGCCAGGGACCCATAGGAAGTCAATGGAACAAGCAGCACGGTGAATATCAGCGAGATGGTCATGGATGGCAGAGACCAAGGGATGGCGCGAAAAACACCAGTCAATAGCAAGAGGGCCACTCATAGAGTCCGTACATAACAAAACGCGGTTGTGTTGGGATTGTTTAATAAAGGTAAAGGCCTGGGAAATTGCCATCAATTCTGCAGTAAATACCCCACATGTAGGTGGCAGCAGATGATTTTCCGTTCCAACAGAGGACGTGAAGGCATACCCAACATGATCAGCAGATTTAGAGCCATCAGTGTAAAAAACAACAGCATCCCGAAACTCCCATAAAATTTGGCAGAAAAAGGAACGGAACACCACCGGGGGGATGGAATCTTTCGGACCGCGGCGGAGATCCATCCGAATTCGAGGCCGAGGAACTAACCAAGGAGGGGTGGAGGGGAGGGAGCAAGGAAGACAGGACAAAGAAGGAAGCTGAAAATCACTGCAAAGAGACGCAAGGCGCAGCCCAACTGGTAAACCCACCCGAGGGCGGGAGTCAGGTGGGCGACGTCCATGGTCTGGGAACAGGATAGAATGGGAAGGATGAGTGGGAGAGGAACGGATAGTGAGTGCATAAGACACCAGTAGCTGGGACCGCCGAAAAGAAAGGGGGGGGGGGGGATTCGAGCTTCAAGCAGGAGACTATCAACAGGGCTAGTAGGTAAGGCACCGGTGGCCAAACAGATACCATGATGGTGGACTGGATCCAGCACGTGCAGTGTGGAAGGAGCAGCTCAACCATAAACTTGACAAGCATAGTCCAAGCGAGACAGAACTAGAGCACGATAAAGACGGAGGAGGAGGGAACGGTCCGCACCCCAAGAGGAGTGGGCAAGGAAGCGAAGGACATGGAGTTTACGGAAACATCCTACCTTCAGGAGTCTGATATGGGGCAGCCAAGTGAGCTTGTTGTCGAAAAGAAGACCCAGGAAACGAAACTGTGGAACCACAGGCAATCGTTGTGCAGCGAGATAGAGCTCTGGATCAGGGTGGATCGTAGTACAGCGACAGAAGTGGACCACCCGCGATTTTAAAGGAGAGAATTGAAACCCGTGGGAGAGGGTCCATGCAGAGGCACGCCGTATAGCCACCTGGAGCTGCCGTTCTGCAGATGCCATCTAAGAGGAACCAACCCAAATGCAGATATCCTCCACATACAGGGCAGGGGCGACCAAGGGACCGACAGAGGCCACAAATCCATCGATAGCAATGAGGAAAAGGACACTCAAGACAGAACCCTGTGGGATGCCCGTCTCCTGGGTCCATGGAGAACTAAAAGCAGTACCAACTCGAACTCTGAATGACCGATGGATCAGGAACTGGCGGATAAAAATCGAGAGTGGGCCCCGAAGACCCCACTGATGAACGGTTAGTAAGATATGATGGCTCCAGGCCGTGTCATAGGCCTTGCGAAGCTCAAAAAACACTGCAACGAAATGGCGGCGCTGGGAAAAAGCCTGCCGAACTGCGGATTCCAAGCGAAGTAAATGATCGATTGGAGATCGTCCCTCTCGAAAGCCACACTGGTAAGGGTACAATAGATCCCGATATTCGAGGACCCAAGTGAGCCGACGGGCTACCATCCGTTCAAGTAACTTACAAACAACATTGGTCAAACTAATTGGCTGATAGCTGTCAACAGATAGAGGGTTCTTACCAGGCTTAAGGACAGGAACCACAATGCTATCCTTCCTCTGAGAAGGGAAGTCACCCTGGAGCCAGATAAGATAAAACACCCGAAGAAGATGTTGCCGTTGTGGAGCACTGAGATGTTGAAGCAGTTGGTTATGAATGGAATCTGGGCCAGGGGCCGTATCATGAGAAGAAGATAGAGCAGAAAGAAATTCCCATTCAGTAAAGGGTTCGTTGTAAGATTCTGACTCACAAAGGGTGAAACATAAGGTGAGAGCTTCAGCCTGCTGTTTTTGATGAAGGAAAGCAGCTGGATTGGAGGCTGACGCTGATGCCACTGCAAAATGGGTCGCAAGATGTTCCGCGAGAACTAATGGGTCCGTACAAATGCCATCTGGGAGGTGAAGGCCTGGGGGGGGGGGGGGGGGTGGACTGCCGATGGCAACCTTGGAGAGAGCGAAGTGTAGCCCATACCCGTGACAGGGGGACAGTGGAACCAAGGAAAGAAATTAATCGTTCCCAACATATCCGCTTGCTCGGTTTGATTAAATAACGGGCTTTAGCGTGAAAGCGTTTATAGGTAGTAAGGCTGGCTACGGATGGGTGCCTCTTTAAGTGTTGCAAAGCTCGACGGCGATCACGGATGGCAAAGGCAACGGCCTTACTCCACCACGGGACTTGCCGGCGACGAAATGGTCCAGATGAGCGCGGGACAGCAAGGTTAGCAGTGCGAACAATCGCCTCAGACACGTCACGTAGGACGTCATCAATACCACCCGACAAAGAGGGAGAAAACTCGACCTGAGCAGTGTATAGAGGCCAATCGGCGCGGTCAAAAGACCAACGAGGTAACCTGTCCACCGGGGAGCGGGAAGGGAGCGTGATAATCAACGGGAAATGGTCACTATCACAAAAGTCGTCGTGTGGCGACCAGTGTAATGAAGGGAGGAGAGAGGGAGAAGAAAGAAAGATCAATGGCAGAAAAGGTACCATGACCGGCACTAAAATGAGTAGGGGAGCCATCATCAAGAAGGCACAGGTCGTGGTCTGCAATAAATTGGTCTATAAGAAGACCTCGTCTAGATGGAAAGGCACTGCCCCACAAAGGATGATGAGCATTAAAATCCCCAAGGACGAGGAAGGGAGGAGGAAGTTGCTGAAGAAGTGTGGTTAAGGCAGCGGGTGTAAGAGTCCTGTCAGGAGGGAGATAAAGATTGCAAACTGTGACTGCAGAGTCTAAGTGGACCCTAACAGCAACCGCTTCTAATGTAGTTTGGAGAGGAATCCACGTGCTAGCAATGTCTGTACGGACCAACGTACAAACGCCACCAGAAGCCCGCAAGGTTTCGACCCGATTTCGACAGAAAACACGGAACCCACGGAGGGTCGTTGAGTGAGCATCAGTAAAATGAGATTCCTGGAGAACCACACAAGCTGCAGAGTAGGACGAAATAAGGGATTTCAATTCCGGAAGGTGACGATAGTATCCATTACAATTCCATTGGAGAACCACAGAATGATGGTTTAAATGAGGGCTGAATACGCTAAATCCAGTCATACCGGCGGGTCCCCACCAGTCACCGACAAGGAGGGAGCGACATCCATGAACGACAGGTCAGAATCCGGTTGTGAAGTCGGGGAAGCGACCTCCGGTGACACCAGAGGCTCTTTGTCCCAGGACTTATGTTTCTTCTTCTTTTCAGGCTGAGATCGAGGAGGGCTGTGTGGCATAAAGGAACCAGCTGCAGCAAGATCAGGAACAGAAAAAGACCGGGCGGCCTGGGGGCTGACAGACCGCGACTCTCGCGGTCGTCGCGCGGCAGCAGACCTTTGACCTGGAAGGTGCCGGGAAGGGGCATCCCGGGAGAGGCGCCCTTGACCGGCAGACGCCGAAGGAGTGGGACACTTCTCCGGCTGGGGAGGGGGAGCAGCGCCCATAGGAGAAGGTGTGGGTGCCGCAGGGGTGGTGGGGCGGAGAGGGGTCCGGGATGTGGGTAAGGAAGGGGGAAAGCTAAGAAGGGAAAGCAGAAAGGTGGAAGGAGTATATAGAAGGTCTATACAAGGGCAATGTACTTGATGACAATATTATGGTAATGGAAGAGGATGTAGATGAAGATGAAGTGGGAGATATGATACTGCATGAAGTGTTTGACAGAGTACTGAAAGACCTGAGTCGAAACAAGGCCCCCAGAGTAGACAACATTCCATTGGAACTACTTATGGCCTTGGGAGAGCCAGTCCTGACAAAACTCTACCATCTGGTGAGCAAGATGAATGAAACATGTGAAATACCCTCAGACTTCAAGAAAAATATAATAATTCCAATCCCAATGAAAGCAGGTGTTGACAGATGTGAAAATTACCGAACTATCAGTTTAATAAGTCATGGCTGCAAAATACTAACGTGAATTCTTTACAGAAGAATGGAAAAACTAGTAGAAGCCGACCTCGGGGAAGATCAGTTAGGATTCCGTAGAAATGTTGGAACACGTGAGGCAATACTGACCATGCGACTCATCTTAGAAGCTAGATTAAGAAAGGGCAAACCTACGTTTCTAGCATTTGTAGACTTAGAGAAAGCTTTTGACAATGTTGACTGGAGTACTCTCTTTCAAATTCTGAAGGTGGCAGGGGTAAAATACATGGAGCGAAATGCTATTTACAATTTGTAGAGAAACAAGATGGCAGTTATAAGAGTTGAGGGGCATGAAAGGGAAGCAGTGGTTGGGAAGGGAGTGAGATAGGGTTGTAGCCTCTCCCCGATGTTATTCAATCTGTATATTGAGCAAGCAGTGAAGGAAACAAAAGAAAAATTTGTAGTAGGTACTAAAATCCATGGAGAAGAAATAAAAACTTTGAGGTTCGCCGATGACATTGTAATTCTGTCAGAGACAGCAAACGACTTGGAAGAGCAGTTGAATGGAATGGATAATGTCTTGAAAGGAGGATGTAAGATGAACATCAACAAAAGCAAAACGAGGATAATGGAATGTAGTCTAAGTCGGGTGATGCTGAGGGAATTAGATTAGGAAATGAGACACTTAAAGTAGTAAAGGAGTTTTGCTATTTGGGGAGCAAAATAACTGATGATGGTCGAAGTAGAGAGGATATAAAATGTAGACTGGAAATGGCAAGGGACGCATTTTTGAAGAGGAGATATTTGTTAACATCGAGTATAGATTTAAGTGTCAGGAAGTCATTTACGAAAGTATTTTTATGGAGCGCAGCTATGTATGGAAGTGAAACATGGACGATAAATAGTTTGGACAAGAAGAGAATAGAAGCTTTTGAAATTTGGTGCTACAGAAGAATGCTGAAGATTAGATGGGTGGCTCACATAACTAATGGGGAGGTACTGAATAGGATCAGGGAGAAGAGAAGTTTGTGGCACAACTTGACTAGAAGACGGGATCGGTTGGTAGGACATGTTCTGAGGCGTCATCAAGGGATCACCAATTTAGTATTGGAGGGCAGCATGGAGGGTAAAAATCGTACAGGGCAATGAAGAGATGAATACACAAAGCAGATCCAGAAGAATGTAGGTTGCGGTAGGTACTGGGAGATGAAGAGGCTTGTACAGGATAGAGTAGCATGGAGAGCTGCATCAAACCAGTCTCAGGACTGAAGACTACAACAACAACTATTCATTTCCAAGTGATATACTAACAGCTGCTTACCTGACATTTCTCCACTGGCCTTCTTGACTCTTATTACCTTTTCAGTCATCATGATAATATCACAATCACCAAACCCTCAACTCTATATTGATGTCGTCGATTAGGTTGGCCTGTTTGTAGCTACAAGATCTAAGATATTGCCTTTGGTTTGTGGGCTGCTGAAGAGAGTTTTTGGAAAAGTGTTTGAAAGTACTTTGCAAGACTCACTGTACACCCTCCAATGAATCCATAGATGGTTCAATCTGTACTCAGTAGGTTAAAGTCATCTTTAAGTACTATTGCACAATCTGGATATTTATGGACTATGACCGTAAAGGTTCTTTTAATGACTCTGGAACAGCAGAATCAGGTGGCTGGAAAAAACATCCAACTTTACTTTCTTTCAGCTAAATCTCCTGTTATTTGCAATCAGATAACTTCACTGTCACAATGAACTTTGACCACAATAAAGACAATATATTTGTCAATTGCAGTGAACATTCCTCATCTTATGGCATCGCTATTTCCCTAAGGTGCTGCACGATATGCATAACATTTGAGCTCCTAATAACTAGCAAACCCCTGCCCAAATGTGCCTGCTCAAATCCTTCTGCAGCAATGGTCACCTCTTTGCTCTTATGGCAAATAAGCAAAGCTAGATGGTCAGCCTGCACATTGGTCTTCCAGCTCATGTAATACCGGCACTTTACTGCACTGCTACATGGGCAGATTCCCTTTTCTTGGGCAATGAGGTGCATCAAAAGCAGAGTCACTTGGTGAAACAAGTGACATCCAAGGTGTCCCATGCGATACACCAGATTGCCTGCTGCTGCTACAACCTGAGGCAGCAGTCTAAATGGGTCTGACCATAGACATACACTCATTCAGCTGTTTGCTAACTGTGGCCAGCTCCACCTGCATCCACACGCAGTATGCACAGATCCAACCCATCCTACTAGTAAGGCTAACTGAAGACGTTAACTGTAGACACTTAAGTCAGTACCAACTATTCTGGCATCTAGTAATTCACTCTTACCAATTTCCTCAGTAAGTTGGTCAGTGAACTCATTCCTGGTATACTGATGTGCCTCAGTCTTCATACAAACATCATGGTGACACTAAACTGCCAAAGTTCAATGAATTTGTTCCATGGTGTGACGAAGGAAGATGGGATCTTTCTGAACTTCCTGGCAGATTAAAACTGTGTGCCAGACCGAGACTAACTCGGGACCCTTGCCTATAGTGAGAAAGTGCACACAGTTTTAATCTGCCAAGAAGTTTCATATCAGCACACACTCCATTGCAGAGTGAACATCTCAGTCTGGGATCATTTTACTTCCTCTCTTGTTTTGCAATCTGCCTTTTCAAATTCATTTTATACTAAATGCCACTAACATACATGAGTATAATCTGCACTCTCAAAGGAGAAAGGTTGTCCCTCAGTCTCAAGAAATAAAGCACCAGATCTAATGCCATGAATTTCCTAATTTATTTTAACTATTCCTAGTTCATATCATTTGCTATAGGGCGACATCAGTAATTGTTTCTATTGTTGTCTTATAAAGTAATATAAATTCTGTAATAATTATAAACAAACAAGACACCTATATTGGTTAGATCAACAACAATGCATCAACTTAACCATGAAATTAGTGCAACACAAATGGGCATGTGTTGAAATAATGACAGTGTGTGTTCAATAGTGTCACACATACCGTATTATTCTGCAAGAACTGTGTGGTTAGGTTTTTACTGCTCATAGACATTCAGTGGCAAACTATTGTAGCAGTATGCTGATGTTTGCTTGCAAACTATTAATGAGGCTTATCAAAAGTTAACCAATAGCAAACTGGCCATATTAACTGTGTAATATTGGGGGGTTGTGAACAGTGAACTGTGAAACGCAACTGGCAACTGCCAGCTACATCATTTACAGTAGTCAGTGTTGAACTTCCATCCCCAATTTTTCAGCCAGTATAACAACGCAATACTTTGACTCCAGGAACTATTGAAGAAGAAATAAGGCAGGCAAATGGCAGGCAAATGTCACAACGGGGTAGTGCTGGCTAGTAACTTGAAGGTAGCACAATGAGCCACACCAAGACAGGAACATCTAATTGTCACTGGTTCTGTTGGCTCCACAGTAAATGTGCTGCATCCATTTGGCAGGGAATGTTGTTCGTAGTTAGCAGTGTACAAAAACACATACTGAACTCCACTATTAGTTTAGTAGGTGGGTGGGATATGTAGAAAGGAAATTAATTGATGAAATAAATTGTAACTGTTACCAGAAATAATGCACTTCTGCAAGGGGACATTTAGTCTCAGATGAAAAAATAGTTGGAGAAAGGGATATCAGCACACAAAAGGAAGGCCTATTGTATTCGCTTGGAGCTCCATGCACATGAAAACTGCAAGTGCCCTGAAAGCAGAACAGGAATGATTGTGGGGGTAACCATATGCTACTGACAAAACTCACCATTTCTGCTTCTTTTTCTCCTAATTCTTCTTCTTCTTTTTCTTCCCGTCCTCTCTCACCAACAGTCTCCTCTCTGGCTGGTTGTTGGGTTCCTGATTGTCAGAGGAAGAAAAGATCAATTCTGAGTTACTGTCAAAATTTAGGCACAAATATATGACAAGTAAAAGACAACTAAGGATGTCTCATCATGGAATAAAATGGCACTAACTGAACAGTAGAAAACCCAAGTTGGAATATTAACAGTATTCTGAGGAAGATAGATTGCTACCCACCCTAAAGATGACATGTTGAGCTTCAGACAGGTGCAATGAAGACTTTCTTGTGTCCGGCTGAATGAACCTGTGCGTGCGTGCATGAGTGCGCAATTTGGGGGGGGGGGTGACAAACATGATCCATTCCGAGAGTCACCACGTGCATTTTCTTTGAAATTTTGCATGCCTCAGCGATAACAGCAAGCCGTACTATAGATGCAACCACAAAGGAGTATTTGTTCAGAGATCAGACAAAAGTGTGGTTCCTGAAGGGGAGTGCAGCACCTTTTTCGGTAGTTTAAGGTGCAACAGTCTGGACGAGTGACTGATCTGGCCTTGTGACACCAACTTAAATGGCCTTGCAGTGCTGGTACAGCAAACAGCTTCATGCAAGAGGAAACTACAGCCATAATTTGTCCTGAGGCCATGAAACTCTACAGTACAGTTAAATGATGGCATTCTCTTGAGTAAAACATCACTAGGACTAGGAAAAGAAATGAAATAGGAAGCTGCCTGGTAGATTGTTGCACAGAGCACAATTTAATCATCACTAACACTTGGTTTAAGAATCATGAAGGAAGGTTACACACACTGAAGAGTTGCACACACCAGCAGGTTTCAGACTGATTATATAATTGAGAGAGAGATTGAAATATGGGTCCAAATTTTAAGATATATCAAGGTGCACATTTTTTTTTTTTTTTTGTGGTTTTAGGGCGCACAACGTCAACGGTCATTAGCGCCCAGACTACTTTAGGAATGCACCGCGAGTCACAAGTTTAAAACAGCAACAAAACGGAAAACACGATGAAAGACATACTGACAGGCATAGGATTAAAAAAGAAAACAGCATAATCAAATGTCCTTTGAGAGGGTTGTCAAATTGATAAAATGAAGAACGCGAGCAGCTGCTAGTGGGTCATCCGCTAAAATGGCTTCTACAGTACATGGCAGGCCAATATCGAGACGTAGGGTGTTAAAATTCGGACACGACGTTAAAATGTGGCGGACCGTCAGCAATTGCCCACATGGGCAGAACGGCGCCGGCGCAGCCGTCAGCAGATTGCGATGGCTGAACCGGCAGTGGCCAATTCGCAACCGGGCCAAAACTACCTCCTCCCGCCGAGAAGGGCGTGAGGAGGACGTCCAAGCCACGGGTAGAGCTTTCAAGGCCCGAAGCTTGTTGTCTGAAAGTGCAGCCCAATCGGCATGCCACAGCGAGACAATGCGCCGACACATTACCCTGCTACAATCTGACGAAGGGACACCACAAGAAGCTGTCCGAGGCTGGAGGACCGCAGCCTTGGCCGCGGCATCTGCAGCTTCGTTCCCAGGGATACCGACATGGCCAGGAATCCACATAAAGCTAACCGGAGAACCGACGTCCACCAGCTGCTGAAGAGAGCGTTGGATCCGGTGCACGAAAGGGTGAACCGGGTACGGATCACCGAGGCTCTGGATAGCGCTCAGGGAATCGGAGCAGATGACATATGCAGAATGTCGATGGCGGCAGATGTAAAGGACAGCCTGGTAGAGGGCAAACAGCTCAGCTGTGAAGACCGAACAATGGCCATGGAGCCGATATTGGAAACTTTGTGCCCCGACAATAAAAGAACACCCGACCCCGTCATTGGTCTTAGAGCCATCTGTATAAATGAAGGTCATATTAATGAACTTCGAACGAAGTTCGACAAAACGGGAGTGGTAGACCGAATCGGGGGTAACCTCCTTCGGGAGCGAGCAGAGGTCAAGGTGGACGCGAACCTGAGCCTGGAGCCAAGGTGGCGTGTGGCTCTCGCCCACTCGAAAGGTGGCAGGGAGTGAAAAATGAAGGTGTTGAAGGAGGCGACGAAAGCGAACTCCAGGGGGTAGCAGGGCGGAGACATACAACCCGTATTGACTGTCGAGAGAGTCATCAAAAAAGGAACGATAAGATGGGTGGTCAGGCATTGCCAGTAGCCGACAGGCATACCGACAAAGCAGTATATCGCGCCGGTAGGTGAGTGGCAACTCACCAGCATCAGCATGAAGACTCTCGACGGGACTAGTATAAAACGCTCCGATCGCAAGTCGTAAACCCCTATGTTGTATGGAGTTGAGGCGGCGTAAGATGGATGGCCGTGCAGAGGAGTATACGAAGCTCCCATAATCCAGCTTGGAGCGGACGATCGACCGATATAGGCGAAGGAGGATGGTTCGATCCGCTCCCCACGACATACCACTGAGAACACGGAGGACATTGAGAGAACGGGTACAACGGGCAGCCAAATAAGACACATGTGGAGACCAACTAAGTTAGCTGTCAAATGTGAGACCTAAAAATTTTGTTGTCTCCACGAATGGGAGAGCAACGGGACCAAGTCGTAAAGACGGTGGGAGAAATTCTTTGTAGCGCCAGAAGTTAATACAGACCGTCTTCTCGGCAGAAAAACGGAAGCCATTGGCGACACTCCAGGAGTAAAGACGGTCAAGAGAACGCTGAAGACAGCACTCCAGGAAACACGTACGCTGCGCGCTGCAATAGATGGTAAAATCGTCCACGAAAAGGGAGCCTGATACATCAGCTGGGAGGCAATCCATTATTGGATTGATCGCTATGGCGAAGAGAGCGACGCTCAAAACTGAGCCCTGTGGTACCCCATTCTCCTGGCGAAAGGTGTCTGACAGGACAGAACCCACACGTACCCTGAACTGTCGATCCATTAAAAAGGAACGAATAAAAAGAGGGAGGCGACCGCGAAGACCCCATGTATGCATGGTGCGGAGAATGCCCGCCCTCCAACAGGTGTCGTAAGCCTTCTCCAAATCAAAGAACATAGCCGCGGTCGGGCGCTTCCGCAAGAAGTTATTCATAATGAAGGTCGACAAGGTAACCAGATGGTCAACAGCAGACCGGCGCCTACGAAATCCACATTGTACATTGGTAAGTAGGCGTCGAGACTCGAGCAGCCAAACCAATCGAGAGTTAACCATTCGCTCCATCACTTTACAGACACAGCTGGTAAGCGAGATGGGTCGATAACTGGAGGCCAAGTGCTTGTCCTTCACCGGCTTAGGAATCGGGACAATAGACTCGCGCCAGCATGCGGGAACATGTCCCTCAATCCAGATGCGATTGTAAGTACGAAGAAGAAAACCTTTACCCGCAGGAGAAAGGTTCTTCAGCATCTGAATATGAATAGAATCAGGCCCTGGAGCGGAGGACCGTGATCGGCCAAGTGCGTTTTCGAGTTCCCGCATGGTGAATGGGGCATTATAACTTTCACGATTCGAGGAGCGGAAGTTAGGTGGCCTAGCCTCCTCTGCCTGTTTGCGGGGGAGGAAGGCAGGGTGGTAATGAGCGGAGCTCGAAACCTCTGCGAAAAAGCGGCCGAAGGCATTGGAGACAGCCTCAGGGGCCACAAGGACGTCATTCGCGACCGTCAAGCCAGAAACTGGTGAGTGGACCTTAGTGCCAGATAGCCGGCGCAGGCTACCCCAGACAACAGAAGAAGGAGTAAAACTGTTGAAGGTGCTTGTGAAAGCAGCCCAGCTGGCTTTCTTGCTTTCTTTAATAATACGACGACACTGTGCACGTAATCGTTTATAATTGACACAATTCGCCACTGTAGGGTGTCGTTTAAAGGCGCGTAAAGCACGTCGACGAGCACGTAGAGCGTCTCTACATGCTGCGGTCCACCAGGGGACCGGTACGCGACGTGGAGAAGAAGTAGGGTGAGGGATGGAATATTCAGCAGCAGAGAGAATGACTTCCGTGAGGTGTGCGACCTGACTATCACAGCTTGGGAATGTTTGATCCTGAAAGGTCGCCCTTGAAGAGAAGAGCCCCCAGTCTGCTTTGGAGATGTTCCAACTAGATGAGCACGGAGAGGGGGTATGCTGCAGGAGATGGACAACACACGGGAAGTGGTCGCTCGAATATGTATCAGAAAGAGCATACCACTCGAACCGGCGTGCAAGTTGGGGAGTACATATAGAGAGATCTAAATGGGAATAGGTGTGAGATGTATCCGAAAGAAAAGTAGGGGCGCCAGTATTGAGGCAGACGAGATTGAGCTGGTTGAAAAGGTCTGCTAACAGGGAGCCCCTCGGGCAGGATGCTGGAGAGCCCCAAAGGGGATGGTGGGCATTGAAGTCTCCAGTTAACAAAAATGGTGCAGGTAGCTAAGCAATAAGTTGCATCATGTCTGCCCTGGTAACGGCAGACGACGATGGAGTGTAAACGGTACAAATGGAAAATGTAAAAGTGGGGAGAGTAATGCGGATGGCAACTGCCTGCAGGCCGGTGTGCAACGTGATGGGATCGTAGTAAATATCATCCCGGACCAGCAACATAACCCCTCCATGAGCTGGGATACCTACCACAGGGGGTAGGTCAAAACGCACAGAGGTGTAGTGTGCCACGGCAATTTGATCGCATGGGCGTAGCTTCGTTTCCTGGAGGGCTACGACGAGCGGACGGTGCAAGCGAAGCAGCAACTTCAAGTCCTCTCGGTTGGAGCGAATGCTGCGAATATTCCAGTGAATAAGTGCCATCGGAAGAAAAAAGGAAGACGAAAGAAGGGGTCACCTCGAAGGCCGCTGAGGGCTTGGCTTCGAGAGAGCACTGCCGCCGCTATCAGTAGGCGGACAGTCATCGTCCATTGGGTCTATAGGTTCATCGGCCATCTTGGGAAGATGGCCGGGAGGGGGAGCTTCCTCCGCCGGTGAACGGCCAGATGTTCGGCTACCAGCGGTGCGGCCAGGCGAAAGGGATGACGGCCTGGGGCGGCAACCGCTGGGTGGCGCAGGAGAAGAAATGCGCCGTGGCGGAGAAGGAGAACTGTGCTTCCTATTAGCCTTCTTGGATGGTCGTTTGGTGGAAGTACCGGACGAAGGCTGGGAGGTCGAGGTACGTAGGAAGTCTGCATGGGACGGTTCCTTCTTGAAGGCCCGTGCATCTGACTTCTGGGTCTTCGTCTTAGCAGAAGCTGATGAAGGGGCTGGTGTCTGTGTGGTGATGGGACGAAGAGGAGACGTCGACCGCGCGATCTTAGCACTGGCCGAACGGACGACCGTGGTGCTGAAGGTCAGATCGCAGGTCTGGGTTGCCACCTCCCTGGTAGTCCGAGGAGAGGCGAGGACAGTACTGTATTTCCCCGCTGGGAGCAGCGTGGGCTTCCTACTAGCCAATAGCTTGCGAGCAGCCGAGGTGGACACTTTCTCTTTGACCCGAATTTCTTGGATACAGCGTTTTTCCTTATAGACAGGACAGTCGCGGGAGGATGCAGCATGGTCACCCTGACAGTTCACACAACGAGGAGACGGAGGTGGACAGTCACCCTCATGGGCATCCCTGCCACAAGTGACACATTTAGCCGCATTGGAACAAGATTGGCGAGTGTGATTGAAACGCTGACACTGGTAGCAGCGCGTAGGTGTCGGGACATAGGGGCGAACAGAAATAACCTCGTAGCCCGCTTTGATGCGCGATGGCAGCTGAACACTATCGAAGGTCAAAAAAAAGTATCCGGGTCGGTACAAGGTCATTGTTGACCTTTTTCATGACCCTATGGACAGCCGTCACGCCCTGCTCAGCGAGGAAAGATTGAATCTCCTCGTCAGTCAAACCGTCGAGGGATCTAGTGTAGACCACACCACGAGACGAATTCAAAGTTCGGTGAGCCTCCACCCGGACAGGGAATGTGTACAGGAGTGTGGCCCGAAGCAGTTTTTGTGCCTGAAAGGCGCTCTCAGTTTCGAGTAATAAGGTACCGTTACGCAACCTGGTACAGGATTTGACAGATCCGGCTATGGCATCTACGCCCTTCTGGATAACGAAAGGGTTGACAGAGGAAAAATCCTTTCCGTCCTCAGATCGAGAAACGACGAGGAACTGTGGGGCAGGCGGTAGTACTTTTGTCACTGGTAGCTGGTCACGTTTCCGTTTTTGGGCAGAAGTCGAGAGAGATGGAGTGAAATCCATTGCGGAGAAATCCCCCATGATTGCCAGCGTCTCCGATGGCGCGCTCCTTCCTTGTGGGGACCCTCTCAGAGGGCACTCCCACCTTAGGTGAATGTTTACACCTCAGGTCACACCTCCCGAGAAACAGACGGAGGGACCAATCGGCATGGTCAGAAGGTATCAGCTCAGGCAATCACCCCTCCCCGGGCCTGGCCTTTACCAGGGGGTACGCGCGTGCCTTACATGTCTACCCAGGGCGGGGAATTACGCGTTACCCCGTCACCGGCTACGCGTGCGAACGCGTGGGTCGGCCTTCAGGCGCGCACAGGGAGGAAGGAAGAAGAGGAAAAAGGAGAGAGAGAGAGAGAGAGAGAGAGAGAGAGAGAGAGAGGACAGTGTCTCAAACGCTGAGGCGGAGAGGCAAGGAGAAGAAGGCAATAAGAAGGTAATGAGAAGGCAATGAGAAGGCAATGAGAAGGCAAGGAGAAGAAGGCAATAAGAAGGCAAGGAGAAGAAGGCAATGAGAAGGCAAGGAGATTATGCAGGGGAAAGAGTAAGGAAGACAGTGAGGTGGAGAAGAGCAAAGAAAGGAACCAACCAAAGAAAGGAAGAAACGAGAAGTGAAAAAGCAAAATGACCGCAAATAGAGGTCGTGGAACCGTCCGTCTCCGGACGCAGGCGCTAACTACCCCCTTGAGGGGGAGGGACTCCTTTTAGTCGCCTCTTACGACAGGCAGGAATACCTCGGGCCTATTCTTACCCCGGACCCGCAGGGGGTAAGGTGCACATGCATACTGACCACAATATAATGATTATATACTGCAGATTATAACTGAAGAAATGGCAAAAAGGTAGGGAATTATGGAGATGGTACCTGAATAAGCTGAAAGATCCAGAGGTCATTGTAAGTTATGGAGGGAGCATTAGGCAATTACTGACTAGGACAGGGGAAACGTACACAATAGAACAGGGAAAGGAACACAGAACATGTGTGGGCAAACAGTGGCCCACTAGTGGTTTCTGTCTGGCCTGCCAAGACAGAATTTTTTGCAACAATTTATAACTTTTCTGAAATGCAAGGTGAACTACTGCACACCATCTTAAAAGGTGTGACCTTCTGCTAACCTCTGCCTACATACGAATGGCCCCAAGCCAGAGATATTGCCCATCCCTGCAACAGTAGACCAATGGGTAGCTTTGGGAGATGAAATGGTGAAGGCAGCAGAAGATCAGTTATGTAACAAGACAAGGCTTAGTAGAAAACCTTGGACAATGGAAGAGAACAGAATTTAATTGATGAAAGAAAGGAAATATAAAAATGCAGCAAATAAAGCATGTAAAAGTGAACACAAACATCTACAAATGAGTGACAGGAAGTACAAAATTGCTAAGCAGGAAAGGATAAATAAAGAAGGTAATACTGAGAGGAGTATAATAGAGGGTCTATACATAGGAGATGAAGTTGTAAGCAATGTTATGGGAACAGAAGACTATATAGATGAAGATGGGATGAGTGATATGATAGAGTAGGAGGAATTTGACAGAGCAATGAAGGACCCAAGTCAAAACAAGGTCCCTGGAGTAGACAACATCCAATCAGAACTACTGATAGCCTTCAGAGAGCAGCCTCGAAAAAATAAAACTACTCCATCCGATGAGCAAGGTGTACGAGACAGGTGAAATACACTGACACTACAAGTGTATATATATTTATATATATATATATATATACACTCCTGGAAATGGAAAAAAGAACACATTGACACCGGTGTGTCAGACCCACCATACTTGCTCCGGACACTGCGAGAGGGCTGTACAAGCAATGATCACACGCACGGTACAGCGGACACACCAGGAACCGCGGTGTTGGCCGTCGAATGGCGCTAGCTGCGCAGCATTTGTGCACCGCCGCCGTCAGTGTCAGCCAGTTTGCCGTGGCATACGGAGCTCCATCGCAGTCTTTAACACTGGTAGCATGCCACGACAGCGTGGACGTGAACCGTATGAGCAGTTGACGGACTTTGAGCGAGGGCGTATAGTGGGCATGCGGGAGGCCGGGTGGACGTACCGCCGAATTGCTCAACACGTGGGGCGTGAGGTCTCCACAGTACATCGATGTTGTCGCCAGTGGTCGGCGGAAGGTGCACGTGCCCGTCGACCTGGGACCGGACCGCAGCGACGCACGGATGCACGCCAAGGCCGTAGGATCCTACGCAGTGCCGTAGGGGACCGCACCGCCACTTCCCAGCAAATTAGGGACACTGTTGCTCCTGGGGTATCGGCGAGGACCATTCGCAACCGTCTCCATGAAGCTGGGCTACGGTCCCGCACACCGTTAGGCCGTCTTCCGCTCACGCCCCAACATCGTGCAGCCCGCCTCCAGTGGTGTCGCGACAGGCGTGAATGGAGGGACGAATGGA